>NW_028148376.1:72500-74665 GCF_947247035.1 Vipera ursinii | reverse complement strand
GGAGAAGGGGGCAGGGCAGGCAGGCGTGGGGGGGAAAGACCCCCGACCGTACACTTGGATGGGGGGGCGCCGCTTTGGATGGGGGGACGCCGCTTCTGCAATTGGCCACCAGCCGGCCAGGGAATAGAGGAGGGGGGGTCCGTGCCATCAAGGGGGGGGCCTAGCTGGCCACTCTGGTTTTCGGGGGGATCTTCTTGGCCCAGCGGAGCACCCTGGCTTGGGGGAGGGATAACCGGAGGGGGGGGGGGCGGGGTAGGGAGTAAGGGCAGGAGTTTGGGACTTGGGAGCCTTGGTGCCTTCCGGCTCTGTGATTCTGTCATTCTGGAAGGGTCTCCTGTTCGAGCGGGGGACAGGGTTGGACTAGATGACCTCCGAGGTCCCTTCCAACTCTGTGACACTGGAAGGGTCTCCTGCCCGAGCAAGGGGTTGGACTAGAGGACCTCCAGGGTGCCTTCCAACTCGTGTCATTCTATGACTCTGGAAGGGTCCTGCTTGAGCAGCGGGTTGGACTAGATGACCTCTGAGGTCCCATCCAGCTCAGTCATTCTATGACTCTGGAAGGCTGTCGTGCTCGAGCAGGGTGCTGGACTAGATGACCTCCGAGGTCCCTTCCAAATCTGTCCTTCTAGGATTCTGTAAGTGTCTCCTGCTCAAGCAGCGGGTTGGACTAGATGACCTCCAAGGTCCCATCCAGCTCAGTCATTCTACGACTCTGGAACGCTCTCCTGCTTGAGCAGGGGGCTGGACTAGATGACCGCCGAGGTCCCATCCAAATCTGTCCTTCTAGGATTCTGTAAGTGTCTCCTGCTCAAGCAGGGGGTTGGACTAGATGACCTCCAAGGTCCCATCCAGCTCAGTCATTCTATGACTCTGGAAGGTTCTCATGCTCGAGCAGGGGACTGGACTAGATGACCTCCGAGGCCCCTTACAGCTCAATCCTTCTATGACTCTTTAAGGCTCTCTTGCTCGAGCAGGGGGTTGGACTAGATGACCTCCAAAGTCCCATCCATTCTATGACTCTGGAAGGTTCTCCTGCTCGAGCAGGGAGCTGGACTAGAAGACCTCCGAGGTCCCTTACAGCTCCATCCTTCTATGACTCTGGAAGGGTCTCCTAACTGAGCAGGGGGCTGGACTAGATGACCGCCGAGGTCCCTTCCAACTCTGTCCTTCAATGATTCTCTCAGGGTCTCCCGCTCGAGCAGAGGGTTGGACTAGATGACCTCCGAGATCCCATCCAGCTCTTTTTGATTGATTGATTTAGGAGGGAAAGCGAGGGGCATCTAGGAAGCAGCGAAGGCTACTTTGGGGTTTCCCCCTGCAACAAATGGCCAGCAGGAAAGCGTCAACTAGTCCTTTGAATTATGACCCCTAGCGAGCCCAAAATTTCTCTTGCTTAGCAAGACAGCCGCCCGTTTTGCCCCGTTTCCATAATGATTCCATAATGGTACATGGGGCTTCTGTTCAAGCGGGGGGGGGGTTCAGAGAAGAGGCTGCAGGGTGGAGCCTCTTCTCTGAAGGGTAGGCCTTCCGACTGACTACCCCCCCTTTTTTTTTGTTTCCGCCGCAGGCCGCAAGTTCGTCATCGCCAACGCCCGGGTGGAGAACTGCGCCATCATCTATTGCAACGATGGGTTTTGCGATCTCTGCGGCTACACCCGGGCCGAGGTCATGCAGAAGCCCTGCACCTGCGACTTCCTCTACGGGCCTCGAACTCAGAGCAGCGCCAGCGCTCAGATCGCCCAGGCCCTGCTGGGCTCTGAGGAGCGGAAGGTGGAGATCTCCTTCTACCGGAAGGACGGTGAGTCGACGCCGGGCGGGGGGTGTAGGCGCCCCTGGCGTACGTCTTCTTGAGGTCGGCTTTGAGCGGGGGACGGGGTTGGACTAGATGACCTCCTTGGTCCCTTCCACCTCTGTCGTCGTGTGAGGGTCTCCTGCTTGAGCAGGGGGATGGACTAGATTGTCTCCGAGGTCCCTTCCCGCTGTGTGATTCTGTAAGGGTCTTCCGCTTGACCTAGGGGTTGGACTGGATGACCTCTGAGGTCCCTTCCCGCTGTGTGATTCTGTAAGGGTCTTCTGCTTGAGCTGGGGGTTGGACTGGATGACCTCTGAGGTCCCTTCCCGCTGTGTGATTCTGTAAGGGTCTTCTGCTTGAGCTGGGGGTTGAA
>NW_028148376.1:0-67500 GCF_947247035.1 Vipera ursinii | reverse complement strand
ATCATAACAGAGCTGGAAGGGACCTCGGAGGTCATCTAGTCCAGCCCCTTCCTCAAGCAGGAGATCCTAACGGAGTCGTAGACTTCACAGAGAAGCGGAAGGGACCCTCCGATCGGGTTTCTCCACAGGCTTCTCCGATTGGGTTTCCCCCAAACGGGCGTCTCGTGTGTCGATTTTCCTTCGCATGCACAAAGCATCTTGCGGGTATCATTTTCAGGAATATACGGTTGTACCTACCGGCCTTTTTTTCCTCTTTCGTTTTTCTTGATGGACATAACTTCGGGGGGGGGAATCGGAGAAGCCTACACGGCCCGTTGAATATGATGGTTTGGTTCATTTGTTGTGTCGCAAAGAAGCTCTAATGAAAAACGCCACCTGGTATGCTTTTGTCCTCCCGGCTGTCGAGAAGGCGTTGGGGCTGGCTGTTTATTTATTGATCTCCTGCCTGTATGATCTGTGGTATCAAATTGCATACCAGCCCGCGACGAACGGGCGCATGGAAAGAAGGAACATCCCCTTGGCAGACAACCTTAACTCCCTGACAAAAAGCGGGGCGTGCCAACGGCGATTGTCTTCAAATTATGATCAGCGTCATATAAATATTGGAATTTTTCTGTACGACGGCCAGAGTAGATTTAGTGTTTTGGTCTGGCTGGACCAAGGATCGGCCAGGTGTTTTTTTTCTCTTAATTCTGTTAAAGGGATTGTCTCAGGAAGGCAGCTGTTTCCGATAAAAGCTGCCTTTTGCGATCGACTAACGGGATTATTATTTTTTTGTCGGCGTCGGTGGTTATTGACGCTCTGTGCAGATGTTCCAGCCAGATATTTCAGATAGACCTGGCGGGTTTCTCAAACCCATCGGCGTCCAATTGCTCTACCTGTCGAGGCAAATGTGGGGGTTGTTCTGACGGCCGGATTACAGCCGTTCCGTCAATGGCTGGTGGCAGTTGACCGATGGTGAACTGGTCCGTGCCGACGGTGTTGGAGTGGTGCCCCAGATGTTTCGGGGGTTGCACCCAAGGTGCCTATTCCATTGGGGACTGACTTTAATCCTTTAATCCTCCTCATCTTAGGCCCTCCCCACCCCCAGTATGTCCCCAGCCCTGGTGTGCAATTGTCCCCTGGCTGGCTGGCTGTACTGGGGGTCACGGTAGTGCCCCACGGCTGTCTCCAGACTTCCAACTCCAAGGTCTATTTCCCAGACTTGGCCTTAGGGTGTTTCTAACTGTGCTTCAGTGCCCATCCAAGCTGACAGTGACAGGAATGGAATGGAATGGACTAGAACAGAATAGAAATAGGATAGAAATAGGATAGGATAGGATAGGATAGGATAGGATAGGATAGGATAGGATAGGATAGGATAGGACAGGATAGGATAGGATAGAGAATAGAGAATAGAGAATAGAGAATAGAGAATAGAGAATAGAGAATAGAGAATAGAGAATAGAGAATAAAATAGAGAATAGAAGAGAATAAAATATAGAATAGAATATAGGATAGGATAGGATAGGATAGGATAGGATAGGATAGGATAGGATAGGATAGAGAATAGAGAATAAAATAGAGAATAGAATAGAATATGGAATAGAATAGAATAGAATAGAATAGAATAGAATAGAATAGAAAATAGAAATAGAGAATAAAATAGAGAATAGAAATAGAATAAAATAGAGAATAGAATAGAATAGAATAGAATAGAGAATAGAATAGAATGAGAATAGAGAATAAAATAATGGAATGGAATAGAATAGAATAGAGAATAGAATAGAAATAGAAATAGAGAATAAAATATAGAATAGAATATAGAATAGAATAGAAAATGAGAATAAAATGGAGAATAGAATAGAAATAGAAATAGAAATAGAATGGTATAGAATAGAGAATAGAGAATAGAATAGAAATAGAATAGAGAATAGAGAATAGAGTAGAATAGAATAGAATAGAATAGAATAGAATAGAATAGAGAATAGAATAGAAATAGAAATAGAGAATAAAATATAGAATAGAATATAGAATAGAATAGAAAATGAGAATAAAATAGAGAATAGAATAGAATAAAAATAGAATAGAATAGAAATAGAAATAGAAATAGAATGGTATAGAATAGAGAATAGAATAGAGAATAGAGAATAGAATAGAATAGAATAGAATAGAATAGAATAGAATAGAATAGAATAGAATAGAATAGAATAGAATAGAATAGAATAGAATAGAATAGAATAGAGCTGGAAGGGACCCTGGAGGTCTTCTAGTCCAACCCCCTGTTTGGGCAGGAACAGACAAATTGTTCTTTTCCATCTGCTTTCTCCTGCCTCACTCCTTTGGGCCTCTCGGTCCCCACAAAGGGGAGGGGGTTAGCTGATAAGACCACCCCAAACCTCTGGCAGCATGCCCAGAAAGAGCCTTGCCCAGCCCTTGACCCCGTTGCCTGAGAGACGGAGCTGCTTATAGCTGAATCGGAACGCAGGACCACAAAGCGGGGTGGGGGGTGGGGGTGTCACTCTCCCTGGTTTCAAGCTCCCCACCCCCCACAAACCAGTTCCTGTTTGGCTTCCATTGCTAAGGATTGAAAGGAGAAGAAGCGGGGAAAGAGTTCAGCTGCTTTTCCTAAATATGTTGACTGCAATACTCAGCACGACCATTAGGGGGCGGGGAAAGAGCCCTGGCCTGCCGCCCTCTGGTGGCTGCCTGGATTATTGCAGTCTGCAGTCAGTCAAAACTCAGGTCTCAGCTCACTGAAGGTTTTTAAGAAGGGACTGGACAGCCATTTTCCCCGGAATGCTGTAGTGTAGGGTCTCCTGCTTGAGCAGAGGGTTGGACTAGATGACCTCCAAGGTCCCTTCCAACTCTGTGATTCTGTAAGGGTCTCCTGGATGAGCAGAGGGTTGGACTAGATGACCTCCAGGGTCCCTTCCAACTCTGTGATTCTGTAAGGGTCTCCTGCTTGAGCAGAGGGTTGGACTAGATGACCTCCAGGGTCCCTTCCATCTCTCTGATTCTGTAAGTGTCTCCTGCTTCAGCAGAGGGTTGGACTAGATGATCTCCAGGGTACCTTCCAACTCTGTGATTCTGTAAGGGTCTCCTGCTTGAGCCGAGGGTTGGACTGGATGACCTCTGAGGTCCCTTCCAACTCTGTAATTCTGTGTCTCCTGCTTGAGCTGAGGGTTGGACTAGATGACCTCCAGAGTCCCTTCTGTTCTATGATTCTGTAAGAGTCACCTGTTTGAGCAGAGGATTGGGCTAGATGACCTCCAGGGTCTCTTCCATCTCTGTGATTCTGTGAGGGTCTCTTGCTTGAGCTGAGGGTTGGACTAGATGACCTCCAGAGTCCCTTCTGTTCTATGATTCTGTAACAGTCTCCTGTTTGAGCAGAGGATTGGGCTAGATGATTTCCAAGTTCCCTTCCAACTCTGTGATTCTGTGTGTCCTGCTCGAGCAGGGGGTTGGACTAGATGACCTCTGAGGTCCCTTCCGTGTCTCTGATTCGGTAAGGGTCTCCTGCCTGAGCCGAGGGTTGGACTAGATGACCTCCAGGGTCCCTTCCATCTCTGTGATTCTGTATGGGTCTCCTGCTTGAGCCTGGGGGGGGTTTGGGCTAGATGGCCTCCAACCCTGTCATTCTCTAAGGCTCTCCTGCTTGAACGGGGTGGGGGGGTTAGACTAGATGACCTCCGAGGTCCCTTCCAGCCCTGTTGGTTCTAAAAAGGTGAAGCAGGGGAAGTTCAAGGAGATCAACTTCAGATTCTTTTTCTGAGTTGTTCTCCAGGGGACTCCGGTTTGTTGCCTGCTGTCTTCCTCCTCCTCTGTTTGTGTGTGTGTGTGTGTGTGTGTGTGTGTTGTGTTGTGCGTGCTTCTTCTTCTGTCGGAGGGATGGAATTTTTTTATCCTGGACTTTTGCCGGGACCCCAGGAAGATAAGCTGTCGTCAGGCACGAGGCAGCTCAGCGGGCAGCTCTTCTTTTTTTTCCTGGTCTTCCAGACGGGGCCGAAGGAGGAGACGCTGCCTTCTTGCCCATAACCTCTGCTGGAGAGAAGAGGGAGGTTGTTTTCCTCCGCTACCCTCTCCGTCGTCGCGGGTTGGGTTTGTTTACCGGCTGCTCTGGCCCGGCCCGGCCCTGGAGACAAGCTGGCTTGTTTCCCTCCAACGGGTTTGTGCGGTTGGCAAGGCGCCGCGCGGCCTCTCGCCGCCTCCCCGCCCGCCTGGCCGGCCTCTGTGACTAGAGTCCTTTTTGTCGGTCGGTCGACGCACCTGCTCCTCTCCATCACCACATTGGTGGTAGGGTGGTGTTGGCTGCCTCTTCTCCCCCATTCCCCTCTTCCCATTTTCTCTGCCCTCGGTCCTGTCGCCGGATCCCCCTCTCTTGTCCCCACCCGATCCCATCAAACTTCGGGGTCAGTTTACGAGAAACTGGGCAGTCGCTCACTCCGTGGCCTTCGAGTCTTCTTCTTCTTCTTCTCCTCCTCCTCCTCCTCCTCCTCCTCCTCCCATAAAACTTCGGGGTCAGTTCACGAGAAACTGGGCAGACGCTCACTCCGTGGCCTTTGAGTCTTCTTCTTCTTCTTCTTCTTCTTCTTCTTCTTCTTCTTCTTCTTCTTCTTCTTCTTCTTCTTCTTCTTCTTCTTCTCCTCCTCCTCCTCCTCCTCCTCCTCCTCCTCCTCCTCCTCCTCCTCCTCCTCCTCCTCCTTCTTCTTCTTTATAGTCCCAGATGGTTAATCTTTTCGTCTGGGTTCCAATATTTACTTTGCTAACGCATGGACGGAGTCACTGAAGCAGGAGGCGTGAGCTTAAATGGACTCCAGAAGATGGTAGAGGACAGGAAGGCCTGGAGGAATGTTCTCCATAGGGTTGCGATGGGTCGGACACGATGTCGCAGCTAACAACAACAACGCATGTTAAACGTCTTTCTGCCTCCATTTTCTGGCCGTTGGTAATCCCATGTTCTAAAGCAGGACTCCCCAACTTACAGGCCGCAGCCTACTGGCCGCCGGTTCGCGGGACAGGCTGGCCAGTCCGCGCGCGGGTGTACGTGCACACCCCCTTACTTGCGCTAGCTCCGCCGCCGCGGGGTGCAAAAAAGGGCCACCACCACCACGTCTCGAGGTGTGAAAACGGGCCTCCGCTGCCAGGGCCTCAGGGTGTGAAAACAGGCCACCACCACACCTCAGCCGTCAAAACGGGCCGTCAAAACCACGCCAGAAGGTGTGAAAACAGGCCGCCACCGCCACGCCTCAGGGTGTGAAAACGGGCCACCACTGCCATGCCTCAGGGTGTGAAAATGGGCCGCCGCCACGCCTCAGCCACGAAAATGGGCCGCCGCCACGCCTCAGCCGTGAAAACTGGCTGAGATTCCCACGCCTTGTGGTGTGAAAATGGGCCGCCGCCACGCCTCAGCTGCCAAAACAGGCCACCAAAACCCCGCCTGAAGGTGTGAAAACGAGCTGCCACTGCCATGCCTCAGGGTGTGAAAACGAGCCGCCACCGCCACCCCTCGGGGTGTGGAAACAGGCCGCTACCACCATGCCTCAGTCACGAAATCAGGCCGTTGCGCCTCAGGGTGTGAAAACGGGCCGCTGCTGCCACACTTCAGGGGATAAAAATTGGCTGTCGCCAAAAATGGGACACCGCCGTGCTGAAAGGCACAAAAATGGGACACCGCCGTGCTGAAAGGCACAAAAATGGGACACCGCCGTGCTGAAAGGCACAAAAATGGGACACCGCCGTGCTGAAAGGCACAAAAATGGACCTGGTGTGGAAACAGGCCACCGCCGCACTGCGGGGCACAAAAATGGGCTACCGCCATGATGCATGGTGCAAAAACAGCCGCCAGCATGCCGCGGGACGCAGAAAGAAGACGCTGCGTCACGCAAGAACTGGGCAGAGCTAGTGAGTATCCCGCAGGCACTAGCCCCGCCTCGTTTGCATTGCGGGAGTGCTCGCGGCCCCGTGCGCACATACGTACACACGCCTGTAAAATGCTTCTCCTTCCCTTTTTTTTCTCCCGGTCCTTCAACCGAGAAAGGTCGGTGACCTCTGTCCTAAAGTATTCCGAATCTTCTTTCTCTTTCGTTTTCGGCGTCAGTCTGTCCATTTCTGCACAGTCCAAAACGGTCTTCGTGATTTCTTCCTCCGCTGGGGATTCTTCCGTCTTTCCAGCGTTGAGCCAATATACAATCCTCACTGCAGTTAATACGCGTAACGTTACGTACGCACGGTCCTTCTCATCCTTTCCTATAATTATACCTAACCAAAATAATTCTGGCTTAAAATCGGCGTGGTTTTTCCTCGTTGTTTTTCTTCTTCTTCTAACCGTAGACCTTTCCCAGAGGCTTTGTCAGTTTTCAAACTCTTTTTAAGTTTTTTGCCCGTGTTATCGCTCTTCTTTCTTTAACTTGTTCCTCTTCCGTCTTTCAACTTCACAGATTTTTCACCGGATGTCAGTCCTGTCTGATGAAATTCGCCCGGCTCTTTGGGAAATCCAGACGTTTGAACCTCTTTTTTTCGTATCGCGTTGGAATTTGCGGGTGTGGACCCCCGTGATAGATCAGGTCCCTGTTCTTCCCGTTCTCAGCTCAGTTTTCATTTTCCCTCCAGTATTCAAAATGTCTTTATAAGTCGCAATTTTCTCGTAGTGAATTAAGTTTGGTGTCTTCTGATTACCGTAACAAGCCACGGACCAGTATGAAGTCTGCAGCCCGGCGATTGTAGATCCTCCGGTTCAAACTGATAACCCAAGACGTGGTGCTCATTTTTCCAGATCCACTGAACGTTTCCAAACAGGGTTTGTGCCGGACAAGCCCCCCCCCCCCGTAATCCAGGCAGTCCTCGGTTTGCGACCGCAACAGAGCCGGGAATTTAGGTCGCTAAGCGAGACCTTTGTGAAGTGAGTTCGACTCTTCCCTCGCCACCTTGGCTAAAGGAATCGCCAGAGGCGGCAGTGGGGAATGTGCCTCGCTTGCCATCGTTGTTCCTTGGCGGTGGATATTCCGCTCCCCGTCGGCGTCGTAAACCCAAGGACTCCCTCGAATCAGAGGGCTCCTTCGATTAATCGCCTGCAAATCAGATCCCCGTGGCGTTCGATCCGCCGGTCCTCATTTGCCCCTCTCCCGCTTCGGCTAGTCCTCGGCGTCCGATCCCAACCAAGGCCGCCCTTTCTGTCCACAAGTGAGTTTTGCTCCATTTTATGGCCTTCCTCATAAATACGTGCAGATGTTCGCTTAAGTGACACGGGTTGTAAAGTGAGTCTGGCTTTCCCCTGGATTTTTGCTCGTCGGGACGGTCGCCAACGGGGATCCCGGGACTCCGGGGAGGCTGCGGCAGTCCTTAAGTGTGAGACGGTTGTCGAGCACCCGAGTGCAAATCGAGCGAGCACGGGGATACTGCAACGGTCGTAAGAGTGAGAAACGATCCTTTTTCCTCCCCCCAGCGCCGTTGTAACTTCAAACGGTCACTAAGTGAACTATTGTAAGTCGAGGACTGAGTAAATTCCTTTTTTGGACCTTCAGCCATCTTGCCACCTCCTCCTGCCAGCCCCTCCCCCCTTTGGCTCTGTCTGGGGAGGGGGGGTCATTATAACCCCACACAGTGAATTAGAGGGTGAAGCTGGGGGTCTTTCGTTGGTGTCTTGCAGTGTCCCCCCCCCTTTGTGGGTTGTTAGAGCAGAGGACGGGGAGAGGAGCAAAGGATAGATTTGAACCCGTATCCCTCACCGTAAAGCCCAATAGGGTGTTAAGGAGAACACTGAGGACAGAGGTATGTTTTTCCCCGACCGCCAAATTGCCCTCTGTTGGGGTGAGCCCAGAACTATTTGGGGGTGAACTTTGGGGCGGGCTTCGCCCTTCCCGATTGGAATACTCGAACCCAGGCCTGGGAAGACTGTCCCCCCCACACACACTTTTAGAGGCTGCCTCCTTTTTGTCCCCCCCCCCCCGCGATTATCGTTTTGTTTCGATCAGCAAGCGGTGAAACGGAACGGAGGACATTAGGAAAAGGGGGACGTGGCCGAATCTGCCCTTGGGGAGAGCGGCCTTGCCTGGTTCCCGTCGGCGGCACCCCAAAAATTGCACCCCGGAGTTGGGGTGGGTGGGGGTCTGGGGAGAGCATCTGGCTGGGAGGCCACCCCGGCATTGCCTGTTTTCCCCGGGAACTGACGCCGTCGAAAGGGCCACGGCGTCCGATCCCGGCAGCCGAGAGGCGGCCCCCCAAGGGCAGGGGGTTTGCAGGGTCAGGAGGGGGGGCCCACCCCCGACTCAGCCCGAGAAAGGGGAGCAGGAAGGAAAAGACACCCCAATTGAGAGGCCCGCAGGCGTCCTTGAACGGGACTCTCTCCGTGTCCGCCGAGGACTCGCAGCCGTTTCCCGGTTAATGTCCGGCCGGCAGAGAAGAGGGTCCCGTAATCCTTCCCACCCTCTCGACCGCAGTGGCCGGAATCAGAGGGTGGACCTGGCCCAACTTGCCCCCCCCCAAATATGACAGTGGCGGCTTTCTGGTTATATGTTAGGGGAGGTGTTACCCATCTCCGCCCCCCCCCCCGTCCAGCTTTGGCCCTCTAGAAGAGGGGTCTGCAACGCCCGGGATGCGGCCCAACACCGGGCCACAGCCCATTCGGAACCGGGCGGCGGAAGTGGCGGTTGAGTGGGCCCTCGAGTGCGAATGGTGCCGCACACACGCGTGTGCTCGACTGCCACTTGCGTGGACCCATCCCCTCCCCCCGGAAAGTTGGAGGACCCCCCTGGTTTAGATCGACTGTAGAACCAGCTTGGGGGTGGGGTGCCGAGAGTTGTAGTAGGGCCTGCCAGCTCCCAAGCTGTGTATGTGTGTGTGTGTGTGTGTGTTTGGGTTCCCTGCATGCGATCCTGCGGTGCCCGATCCTTTCGGTTGGGAAGAGGAATCTGGGTCGGGGTGGGGTGGGGATCTGGTGGCTCGATCCTTTTGGGAATGGAGAGATCTGCTGCCGAGGGACCGTATCTGCAGAAAGGGGTGCAGCCGAAGTCCCCCCACTCCCGCAGGATGTGCTGGGCAGGGGTCTTCTAAGAGGTGGAGGTGGGGGTAAGCGGGCGGAGTGAAGAGGCCTAGTGTGGACCCCTTTGTCTATGTATGTGTGTGTGTGTCTGTCTGTCTCTCCCTCGTGTGTTTATGTGAGTTTTCCTCCCTCCCTCCGCCATTTTTGAGGGTACGGCAAGCGGGGCAGCCCCCTCCCCAACACCCCCCCCATCCCAGCCCCCTCCCCGGTATCCAGGCAGGGCTGCCTCTCCTCGCCACGTTGGGGACAGAGGCCCGGTTGCCAGGTGGCTTTTTTCTCTCCCGGGCCCACCAGCCGGCGGGTAAACAAAGCCAGCTGCGGCCGGGAGGCACGCCCGCCTCCCCCCCCTCCCACCACCTTTAGGGAAATCCTCGCCCCTCCCCAGACACGTCCACGGCCTCATGCTCAAACACACACAAACACACACACACACACACCAAGATAGCCGATTGTGTGACAGACAGCCGCACGTGGGGTCCTGCTCGCTGAAAGGAGGGCCGGCAAGGGGGGCCTTTCAGCTGCTGAAAGGAGGGCAGGCCGCGGCCTTTCAGCTGCTGCGAAGCAAGAGCCAGGCCGGTCCGGCTGGCTGAAAGGAGGGCAGCCAAAGGGGTGGGGGGCTTTCAGCTGCTGCCCAGGATAATGGAGGCAGGGCTGGTTTTGGCCCCACAAATGCCCCCCCTCCGGTGACCAGAGCTTTTTTTTCGGGGGGGGGTCTGCCCTGCCTGGGAAGGAGGGGGGAGTATTCGGTTTCTTCCCTCCCTGTCTGGAACGGGGGCCATCGTTTTCGTCGACGGCTGGCCGGCCGGGACAACCGGGGTGTCAGCGTCTGGCCGTCACCCCAACTTTGGTGCCAATATGGGGAGGGGCTGCTTTGGCCTCCGCTCACAACCCCCCCCCAGATACCCACAGAGACATGAAGACACCCCCCCTCCCTGAAAAGACAGCAGAGGGTCTGGAAAGGTGGGGGGTTGCTGAAAGGCTGCGTTCAGCGCAGCGGCAGGCTCTGAATCTCCCCCAAAGGAAAAGCGGGGTGGGGGTGTCTCCAGGGAAGGCAAAGCCCATCTTCCACAGCCGGCCTCTCCCTCCCCTCCCTTCTCCTCCTCATCCCACCCACCCCCCACTACCCAATAAATTGGCCTTGTCACTCGATGTGCACGTATGGATAGGTGCGGGCTGACCAACCCCAACCCAATCGGGAAGCGGGCAAGTTGTGCTCGATGTAGGCTGAAGAGAACTGATCCCACGTGGGTCGTTAAGCGAGGCCTTGGGTGATGTGAATCGCTCTCCGTTTCACAAACTTTCCTGCCCCACCCCACCCCCGTTCTTAAGTTGTTCGCTTAGTGACCCCGTTGTTAAGCGAATCGGGCTTTCCCCTGGCCTTGGCTTGCCAAACGGGATCACGGGGCCTCGGGATGCTGCGACCGTCACAAATACGAGCCGGTTGCTGAGCGTCTGAATTTTGATCATGGGACCCCGGGACGTTGCGACCGTCACAAATACGAGTCAGTTGCTGAGTGTTTGAAGTTCGACCACAGGACCTTGGGACGCTGCGACCGTCATAAATATGAGTCGGTTGCCAAGTATCTGAAGTTTGATCAGGTGACCCGGGACACTGCGACCGTCACAAATGCGAGTTGGTTGCTGAGCGTCTGAATTTTGATCAGGTGACCCGGGACGTTGCGACCGTCACAAATACGAGTCGGTTGCCAAGTGCCTAAATTTTGATCATGGGACCCTGGGGAAGGCTGCAACAGTTGTCAAGTGGGAAATGTGGTTGTAAGTCCCTTTTTTCTGACAACATCGTAAACGAACTTTTGTAAGTCGAGGACTCCCTGTGTCCAATCTCCGTGAGTCGCTCGGTTGCTCTTCTGCCACGGTTGCAACTCGGGTTTCCGCAAACCACGCAGTGAGACAAACGTACAATTCTGTGTGTGTGTGTGTGTGTGTCTGTATGTGTGTGTGAAAAATGGGAGAGGCAGGCGACTTCCCTCGCTTGGCTGGCTTGCTGGAGCCACCTCTGCTTCTCGGGAAAGCAGGGCGGTGAAGATGGCAGCTCCGAGCATGCGCAGAGTTCCCTTTCCCCCCCCCCTGGCACGCAGGGACACGAATGCGAGGTTGTGCATGTTAAAACCCTGGTCCCCCTTTTCCCTTCCTGAGGACAAAACCGGCATTCGGTCCGGCCAGTTTCTCCTCCGCCAAGGCTCACGAGGGACTCTGCCTCCCAAGTGGGGTGGGATGGATGACCTCAAAGGCACCCCTTCCCCGGGAGGAGTTTTGAGACTGGAGCTGGGAAACACCCCAGGGAAGAGAAGGATTTGTCGCTAGGCCTTCTTTGTTTCGTTCAGTGACCGTTCGGAGTCCTGCCGAAGGGGGCTGACGGCCCCGTTTCGGAGTTACGACCGTCGCAGGATTCCCGCCGTCCACCTTCGGGCGCTCGTCTTTATGACACTCACGCTGTCCGGTGGGGGCGGCTGGGTCACGCAATCCCCTGTTGCGACCGTCTGACAAACAAGGGGGAAGCCAGGTTCACTTAACAACCGGGGCACCCGCAGCGACCCGCTTTAACGACGGCGGCGAAGGGAGGTCATCAAACGGGGCCAAAGCCCCTTGACAGACGTCTCGCTTAGTGTCGGCCGGGCCGGCTCCCATCCCTCTTCCCTTCTCAGCCGTCAGAACTGCGAGACAAGCCCTCCCCCCTGCTGGCCAGAGGTGGCATTGCGCCAGGAGAAAAAAAAATGTGACTCTTTCTTCCCCTGCCTCACTCACTCTGTGGGAGCAGGGATGGGAGTTGTAGTCCCGGGCTTTCCATTAGGCGGCTAGAGAGTGGGAGGCGAAGCAGGCAGCTCTCTCTTTTGCTTGCTGGGGGCGGGGGGGGGGGGAAATCGGGAAGGGTGTCTCTGAGCATGTACAGAGTGCTTTGCCAACTGTCCTCCCTGGGATGGAGAGAGATGTCATCCTAGCCAGCCGGCCCGTCTCTTCGAAAGCAATGAAGGCTTGTAGGAAACCACGATGGCCATGGGGCCCCTGGTTTTGGGCCTGGCTTCCTGGGAAGGGGCTGGGCGGTCCAGTGGTTAGAGCACAGGACGGAAGGCGAAACAGGCGTTCCTGTTTATGACAGTCGTAGTATCCCCGGAGGACGGGGGGAGGGTTTAAGGTGATTCCCCTTTAATGACCTTCGGGTGAGCAGAGTCAAAGGGGAAGCTGGATTTTCTCAACGACGGTGTGAGTAACTTAACAAGACGAAGGGACCTCGGAGGTCATCTAGTCAGGTCAACCCCCTGCCCAAGCGGGAGACTCTTACAGAATCATGGAATGAGAGAGCTGGAAGGGACCTGGGAGGTCATCTAGTCCAACCCCCTGCTCAGGCAAGAGACTCTTACAGAATCCTAGAAAGAGAGAGTTGGGAGGGACCTTGGAGGTCATCTAGTCCAACCCCCTGCCCGAGCAGGAGACCCTCGCAGAATCACAGATTTGGAAGGGACCTGGGAGGTCATCTAGCCCAACCCCCTGCCCGATTAGGAGACCCTTACGGAATCATAGAACGAGATAGTTGGAAGGGACCTGGGAGGTCATCTAGTCCCACCCCCTGACCGAGCAGGAGACCCTCACAGAATCATAGAACGAGAGAGTTGGAAGGGACCTTGGAGGTGATCTAGCCCAACCCCCTGCCCGAGCAGGAGACCCTCACAGAATCATAGAACGAGAGAGTTGGAAGGGACCTGGGAGGTCATCTAGCCCAACCCCCTGCCCGATTAGGAGACCCTTACGGAATCCTAGAATGACACAGCTGGACGGGACCTTGACTCCGTCCTCGAGCAGGAGACCCTCCCGGAATCACGGAACGACGGGTTCGGAAGGGAGCTCGGAGGTCATCTAGTCCAACCCCCTGCTCAGGCAAGAGACTCTTACAGAATCCTAGAAAGAGAGAGTTGGGAGAGACCTTGGAGGTCATCTAGTCCACCCTTAGAGAATCATGGAATGACAGAGCTGGAAGGGACCTCGGAGGTCATCTAGCCCAACCTCTTGCTCGAGCAGGAAACCCATACACACTCACAGAATGACAGAGTTGAAAGGGACCTCGGTGGTCATCTAGTCCAACCCCCTGCCCGAGCAGGAGACCCTTACAGAATGATGGAATCACAGAGCTGGAAGGGACCTGAGAGGTCATTTAGTCCAACCCCCTGCTCGAGGAGGAGACCCTCACAGAATCATAGAATGAGAGAGTTGGAAGGGACCTCGGAGGTCATCTAGTCCAACCCCCGCCGCAAGCAGGAGACCTTTACAAAATGACAGAATGACACTTTGGAACGGACCTTAGCGGTCATGTAGTCCAACCCCCTCCTGAAGCAGGAGACCCTCACAGAATCACAGAACCACAGATTTGGAAGGGACCTGGGAGGTCATCTAGCCCAACCCCCTGCCCGAGCAGGAGACCCTCGCAGAATCATAGAACGAGAGAGTTGGAAGGGACCTGGGAGGTCATCTAGTCCAACTGAGCAGGAGACCTTATATACCGTGTCAGAGACAAATGGCTCTCCGGTCTCTTCTTTTCAAACTTCCAAGTGGCGGAGCGCCCTGAACGTCCGGTGGCGAGCGGTTCCACCGGCTATTCGTCCCCGCTGTCACGGACCTTTCCCCTTCTTTTCGTCGTCGCCGCTTCTCCTGCCTTCTGGGGCTTTGGAGGAGAGGTCGACACGCACCCCCTCTTTTTTCTGGGGAGCCCACCCCCCAAATCCTGGCAGCCCCCCCTCTCCCCCCTCCCTCTCAAGTCCTCCTTTTCATTCAGGCTGTCCCCGATTCCTGCCACCCTTCGCCTCTTGGCCTCGAGTCCGGCGCTGCGGCACCCCGGAGCTTGGCTCGGCTGCTGACATCTTGGGGGGTTGTGTTTTTCTTTGTGTGTGTGTGTGTGTGTGTGTGTGTGCTCCAGTGCTGACGTCTCGGGCTGTGTGTGTGTGTGTGTGTGTGTGTGTGTGTGTGTGTGTGAGGCTGCCCCCTCTTTTGCTTTTGCCGGTTGCCATGGTGTGGCCGGCGGCAGCGACGGCAACTGCCCACAGCCTTATTTGGGCATAAAATCCCAAATCTCACCGGGCCTCCTGTCCGAAGACGTTTCCCGGCCGCCCTCCCCCCCTTCTCTCTCTCTCTTTTTCCTTCTTTCTCTCATTCTTTCTGTCTTTCTCTTTTTTTCTTTCTCTCTTCCTCTCTCTCATTCTTTCTCTTTTTTCTTTTTCTTTCTCTCACTCTTTCTCTTTCTCTTTTTTCTTTCTCTCTCATTCTTTCTCTCTTCTCTTTCTCTCTCCCCTCTCCCCCTCTTTCTTTCTCTCTTTCTCCCATCCTCTCTTTCTCTCTTTTTTTCTCTCTTCCTCTCTCTTTTTTCTCTCTCTCTTCCTCTCTCTCATTCTCTCTCTCTGTCTTTTTCTCTCTCCCTCTTTCTTCCTCTCTTTCTCTTCCTCCACCTTTCTCTCTCTCTCTTCCTCCATCTTTCTCTCTCCCACTTTCTTTCTCTTTCTCCCATTCTTTCTCTCTCTTCTCTTTCTCTTTCCTTTCTCTCTCTCTCTCTCTTCCTCCATATTTCTCTCTCCCTCTTTCTTTCTCTTTCTCCCATTCTTTCTTTCTCTCTCTTCCTCCATCTTTCTCTCCCCATTTCTTTCTCTTTCTCCCATTCTTTCTTTCCTTCTCTCTCTCTCTTCTTCATCTCTTCCTCTCTCTCATTCTCTCTCTCTGTCTTTCTTTCTCTTCCTCCCTTCCTGCCTTTTTCTCTCTCTCCCTCTTTCGTTCTTTCTCTTTTTCCCATTCTTTCTCTCTCTCTCTCTCTCTTTCTCCCTCTTCCTCTCCCTCTCCCTCTTTCTATTTCTCCCATTCTTTCTCTTTCTCTCTTTTCTCTCCCTCCCTCCCTCTCTCTTTCTCTCTCCCTCTCCCTCTCTCTCTTTCTTTCTATTTCTCCCATTCTTTCTCTTTCTCTCTTTTCTTTCTGTCTCTCTCTCTCTTTCTCTCCCTCCCTCTCTCTTTCTCTCTCTCTCTCCCGGGTGAACTGCGGCCCATCTCCAGCTTTCCTGGGCAGCCTGGACGGACCGGCCTCCAAGGCTTGGGCAAGGCTGGACAAGCCGGCTTCTGCCCGGTGGGCACCCACTGGCAGTGCCCGGCCTCAACCGTGATGGGCAGAGAGAGACCCAAGCCATGCCGGGGCTGAACTCCGACGCGTTGCCTTGTGCCGAGTGCAAACTCTGCCTGGCATTCAGGCGAGCGGTGCCCGCCTTGGCCTCGGCCTCTGATTTCTATGTCTGTTGCGATTTCTATTCTACTCTGAGCTCTATTCTGTCTTCTGTTCTGTTCTGTAATCTATTCTGTTCCTTGTCCTTACGCTGTTCTGTTCTGTTTTTATGCTATTCTTAGTTCTGTTCTGTTCTGTTCTATATTCTATTCTGTTCTATTCTATTCTGTTCTGTTCTGTTCCTATTCTGTATTCTATTCTATTCTTAGTTCTGTTCTGTTCTATTTTCTAGTCTATTCTGTTCTGTTCTGTTCTATTCTATACTTCTATTCCATTCAGTTCTCTTCTGTTCTATTCTCTATATTCTATATTCTATTCTGTGCTGTATTCTATAGTCTGTGTTCTATTTATTTTATTCTATTTCTATTTTAATTATTCTATTCTCTTCTGTTCTGTTCTGCATTTCTATTCTACTCCATTTGATTCTGTTCTATTCCACTCTCTATACTCTATGTTCTATTGTGTTCTATATTCTTAATCTGTACTAAGATATTATTTTATTCTAATTCTAATTCTAATTCTAATTCTATTCTATTCTATTCTATACTATACTATACTATACTATACTATACTATACTATACTATACTATACTATACTATACTATACTATACTATACTATACTATTCTATTCTTATTTCCATTCCATTCTATTCTATTCTATTCCATTCCATGTATTCTATTCTATTCTATTCTATTCTATTCTATTCTATTCTATTCTATTCTATTCTATTCTATTCTATTCTATTCTATTCTATTCTATTCTATTCTATTCTATACTATACTGTTCTTATTTCCATTCCATTCCATTCCATTTCATATTTTCTATTCTATTCTATTCTATTCTATTCTATTCTATTCTGTATTTTTATTCTGTTCTATTCCATTTGATTCTGTTCTGCTCTATTCTCTACATTCTGTATTCTATTCTGTGCTGTATTCTACAGTCTATATTCTATTTATTTTATTTTATTTCCATTTTAATTATTCTACCCTACCCTACCCTGCCCTATCCCATCCCATCCCATCCTATCCCATTCCATTCCATTCCATTCATTTGATTCTGGTCTGTTCTATTCTCCTATCTTCTATTCTGTTCTATATTTAGACTCTATCTTATATCCTATATTTGTATCCTGCTCGGCCTGAAGGGTGAGGAATTCTACACCCGGCCGGAACGGCCCGGAAAGTAACTCAGTCTTGCCCCTGGAGGGCGGGGGGAGGAAGTTGGCATAAGGTGGCACCTCCAGCGCATCATCGGGGCTGCCCCAGTCCCCTGCCCCATTTGAATGACCTCTGGAGATTGGCTGGAGGCGGGCCGGAGCCGGACCTCTCCTCGGAGTGCTCACCCCCGCCCGCCCCTCGCCCCGTCTCCCGCCCTGGGGAGTGGGGAGCAAAAGGGAGCCCCCCCTTTTTTCTCTTCTGACCCCATCCCTCCCTCCCCCCTTCTCCCCCTCCCCCTTGCAGGCAGCTGCTTCCTCTGCCTAGTGGACGTGGTGCCGGTCAAGAACGAAAGCGGCGCCGTCATCATGTTCATTCTGAATTTCGAGGTGGTAGTGGATCAGGCCCGGCTGACCGGCACCGCCAAGAACACCAACCACTGGGTCTCTCCGGCCGCCTGGCTGCCCACAGGTAGGAAGGGCGGGACACTCCGCAGGGGAGGGAGGAAGGGACAGACCCTTGGAAAGCGCCTCTGCGAGACGTGCCAGTGTTCTGGCCCTCGCCAGTTTCTCTCACTTCTCCTTCCACCCCACCCTCCTTTCAAGGGAGGCTGGTTGTGACCCGGGGGGGGGGCTCGCCATCCAAAGGAGACGGCGCTGTTATCTTTGATCGGCATCTGCATTTCGGGGGAAGAGTGTTTTTGCGCGTGCCCCGTTTGGCGACCACCGAGGCACTCCAAACAGCTCTTGTCGAGAGAGGGTGGAAGGGTTTTTGCCCCCTCTTTAGCGACCTTCCTGCCACCACCAGCCCCCGGTTGTTAAGTGAATCCACTCGGGGGGGTGCCGGTCCCATGGAGGTGAAGGGAATCGGGGCTTGGCTTCGCAGAAGGTCGCCAAAGGGGGGGCGCTGCGACCGTCACAACTGTGAGTCGGGGGTCAAGCTAAATCGCATGTGACCCCGGGGAGGCGGTGAGGGACTGGAGGGTGAAAAACAGTTGTGGGTCGCATTTTCCCCCAAGGGCGTGGGAACCTGCAACAGTCACTAAACCAACAGTCGTAATGAACTGTCAGTCAATCGGAATAGAGCTGGAAGGGACCTTGGAGATCTTCTAGTCCAGCCCCCTGCTCAAGCAGGAGACCCTGTGCCATTTCAGTCCAGTGGCTGTCCAGTGTGTTCTTGCGAGCCCCGAGGGATGGGCCACTCACAAGGTCTAGTGGCAAGCAGTTCCGCTGGTTAATTTTCTATTCTATTCTATTCTATTCTATTCTATTCTATTCTATTCTATTCTATCCTATCCTATTCTATTCTATTCTATTCTATTCTATTTTCTATTCTATATTCTATTCTATTCTGTATTTTAATCTATTTTCCTCTTTCTTTTCTATTCTATCCTGTTCTATCCTGTTCTATTCTATTCTATTCTATTCTGTATTTTATTCTATTCTCCTATTTTTTTCTATTCTATTCTATTCTATTCTATTCTATTCTATTCTATTCTATTCTATTCTATTCTATTCTATTCTATTCTATTCTATTCTGTATTCTATTCTATTCTGTATTCTATTCTATTCTGTCCTGTCCTGTCCTGTCCTGTCCTGTCCTGTCCTGTCCTGTCCTGTCCTGTCCTGTCCTGTCCTATCCTATCCTATCCTATCCTATCCTATCCTATTCTATTATTCTATTCTATTCTATTCTATTCTGTCCTGTCCTATTCTATTCTATTCTATTCTATTCTATTCTATTCTATTCTATTCTATTCTATTCTATTCTATTCTATTCTATTCTATTCTATTCTGTCCTGTCCTATTCTATTCTATTCTATTCTATTCTATTCTATTCTATTATTCTGTTCTGTTCTGTTCTGTTCTGTTCTGTTCTGTTCTGTCCTGTCCTGTCCTATTCTATTCTATTCTATTCTATTCTATTCTATTCTATTCTATTCTATTCTATTCTATTCTATTCTATTCTATTCTATTCTATTCTATTATTCTATTCTATTCTCCTATTTTTTCTATTCTATTCTATTCTATTCTATTCTATTCTATTCTATTCTATTCTATTCTATTCTGTCCTATTCTATTCTATTCTATTCTATTCTATTCTATTCTATTCTATTCTATTCTATTCTATACTATTCCATATTCTCTATTCTTGTTCTATTCCATTCCATTCCATTCTTTTGTAATTCTGGGGCCGACCCTCGGTGCATGACCTCCAAGGTCCCTTCAAACTCTGCTGTTCCATAATCCTGTCAGGTCTCCTCGAGCAGGGGGTTGGACTAGATGACCTCGAGGTCCCTTCCAACTCTGCGATTCTCTAAGGGTCTCCTGCTTGAGCGGGGGGTGGGGGGGAAGGGGGTTGGACCAGATGACCTCCAGCGTTCCTTCCCACTCTTGTCATTCGAGGATATTGTAAGGGTCTCCCGCTCGAGCAGGGGCTGGACTAGATGACCGCTGAGGTAGACACCTTCCCTCCGTCATTCGATGGAGGCTCGCCTGCTCCAGCAAAAGGGCGGGTGGGGCGGGCAGGGTTGGACTAGATGCCCTCCGAGGTCCCTTCCAAACTCTTTGTCGTTGAACAATTGGGTAAGGGTCTCCTGCTCAAGCAGGGGGTTAGACACACACACACACACACAAACACACAAACACACACACACACACCAGTCTCAAGAACCCCTGGTCCAAAGGCCCAGAGCCTGGTGGAAAAGGTCCTTAGCAGTGCTTTTTTTGTAAAAGGAAAAGGTGCCGGAACTCACACATGTCACACAACCCGCCTTGCCTACCCTACAAGGTTCCATCCAAAAAAGGTGCCGGAACTCCGTTCTGAGCGTTCTATGAGGGAAAAAAAAAGCCCTGGATAGATAGATAGATAGATAGATAGATAGATAGATAGATAGATAGATAGATAGATAGATAGATAGATAGATAGACAGACACAGGATAGATAGATAGATAGATAGATAGATAGATAGATAGATAGATAGATAGATAGACAGACAGACAGACAGACAGACAGACAGACAGATAGATAGATAGATAGATAGATAGATAGATTAGACAGACAGGATAGATAGATAGATAGATAGATAGATAGATAGATAGATGATAGACAGACAGACAGACAGATAGATAGATAGATAGATAGATAGATAGATAGATAGATAGATAGATTAGACAGACAGGATAGATAGATAGATAGATAGATAGATAGATAGATAGATAGATAGATAGATAGATAGATAGACACAGGATAGATAGATAGATAGATAGATAGATAGATAGATAGATAGATAGACAGACAGACACAGGATAGATAGATAGATAGATAGATAGATAGATAGATAGATAGACAGACAGACACGGGATAGATAGATAGATAGATAGATAGATAGATAGATAGATAGATAGACATACACAGGATAGATAGATAGATAGATAGATAGATAGATAGATAGACACAGGATAGATAGATAGATAGATAGATAGATAGATAGACAGACAGACAGACAGACAGACACGGGATAGATAGATAGATAGATAGATAGATGATAGACAGACAGACAGACACGGGATAGATAGATAGATAGATAGATAGATAGATAGATAGATAGATAGATAGACATACACAGGATAGATAGATAGATAGATAGATAGATAGATAGATAGATAGATAGATAGACAGACAGACAGACACGGGATAGATAGATAGATAGATAGATAGATAGATAGATAGATAGATAGATAGATGATAGACAGACAGACAGACAGACAGATAGATAGATAGATAGATAGATAGATAGATAGATAGATAGATAGATAGATAGATTAGACAGACAGGATAGATAGATAGATAGATAGATAGATAGATAGATAGATAGATAGATAGATAGATAGACACAGGATAGATAGATAGATAGATAGATAGATAGATAGATAGATAGATAGATAGATAGACAGACAGACACAGGATAGATAGATAGATAGATAGATAGATAGATAGATAGATAGATAGATAGATAGACAGACAGACACGGGATAGATAGATAGATAGATAGATAGATAGATAGATAGATAGATAGATAGATAGACATACACAGGATAGATAGATAGATAGATAGATAGATAGATAGATAGATAGACACAGGATAGATAGATAGATAGATAGATAGATAGATAGACAGACAGACAGACAGACAGACAGACAGACACGGGATAGATAGATAGATAGATAGATAGATGATAGACAGACAGACAGACACGGGATAGATAGATAGATAGATAGATAGATAGATAGATAGATAGATAGATAGATAGACATACACAGGATAGATAGATAGATAGATAGATAGATAGATAGATAGATAGATAGATAGATAGATAGACAGACAGACAGACACGGGATAGATAGATAGATAGATAGATAGATAGATAGATAGATAGATAGATAGATAGATGATAGATAGATAGTGCTTTTTTTGTAAAAGAAAAAGGTGCCGGAACTCACACATGTCATACACCCTGCCTTGCCTACCCTACAAGGTTCATCCAAAAAAGGTGCCGGAACGCCGTTCTGGGTGTTCTATGAGAAAAAAAGCCCTGGGACTCCTGAGCAACCTTGGGACCAGGCCTTAAGAGCTAATGCCGAACCAGGCTGGTGGCCCAAGCGCAATCAAGCTTTCTGGGCCCTCCTCCCTTCTTTTTTTCCCCCCACCCGGGACACGTCCTCGCGGGCGCTCTGCCAAAGGAGAGCCGACTCGGGAAGAGTGGAGCAGAAGTGGGGTGGGCTGTGGCAGGGCGGGGGCGGCTGGTCCCGGCAGGGACTACGAGGTCCCCTCGGGTGAAGTCGTTCCCGCGGCTTGGCCGGTCGCCCGAGGAAGAGGAGGCGGCGGTGTGTGTGTGTGTGTGTGTGTGTGTGTGTGTGTGCGCAGAGGAGCAGAAGAGTGGGGAGGGCTGCGTGGGAGGATGGATGGATGGATGGGGAGGACAGGCGGAGGTAACTGTCTCGCTCCGTTCTTTCTTTCGGGAACAGCCTGTCCCGTCGTCCTGGCTTCTTTGCAGAGATGAGTGGGTAAATTTTGTGCGGGCCGTGAGGTGTGTGTGTGTGTGTGTGTGTGTGTGTGTTCTGTGAAGGTGCCAGGAGGGGAGACGTTTCCTCTTGCAGGCTCTTGTTTTTCCCCCCCTTGCCCACCGGCCGCCCCCCCCCCCCCCCGCCGCTATCTGAGCCAAGGTCATAAAGAGGGCTGCTGACCCCTGGTGGACAAAGCATCGATCTCCCACCCCCTACGCTGCTGCTGTGGGGAGGGGTCTTAGAGCAGGCCCAGGAGAGAGAAATGGGGGTCCGGGTGGGGTCGGCAAAGGGGCACAAGACAGGGAGTCATAATAACAACAACAGCAACAATAATTGGAGGGGACCTCGGAGGTCATCTAGTCCAACCCCCTGCTCAGGCAGGAAACCCTATACCGTTTCTCGACTTACCAGCCCTCGACTTGTAACCGTCATGTGGGGGACCCAGGTTTCCGTCGCTAAGTGGGACGCTCGCCCCAGTTTGACATGTTTCCTGGCCACAGTTGCTAAGTGAACAAGCCCTGTGGGTTGTTAACTTAAACGACACGGTCGTTTCCCCCGTTGACTTTGCTCGTCGGAAGATCGCAAAAGAGGATCGGAGAACCTCGGGACGCGGCGACCGTCCTAAATACGAGTCGGTCGCCGAGCGTGTCTGAGCTTCGACCGGGTGAACCTGGGACGCGGCGACTGTCCTAAATACGAGTCGGTCGCCATGTCTGAGCTTCGACCGGGTGAACCCGGGACGCTGCAACCGTCCTAAATACGAGTCGGTCGCCATGTCTGAGCTTCGACCGGGTGAACCCGGGACGCTGCAACCGTCCTAAATACGAGTCGGTCGCCATGTCTGAGCTTCGACCGGGTGAACCCGGGACGCTGCGACCGTCCTAAATACGAGTCGGTCACCATGTCTGAGCTTCGACCGGGTGACTCCGGGACGCGGCGACCGTCCTAAATACGAGTCGGTCGCCATGTCTGAGCTTTGAACGGGTGACTCCGGGACGCTGCGACCGTCCTAAATACGAGTCGGTCGCCGAGCATGTCTGACCGGGTGACCCCGGGACGCTGTGCCCATCCTAAATACGAGTCGGTCTGAATTTTAATCCCTCTCGTCGGCGGGGAAAACGGTCCTCAGGGACTATTTCCACACCTGTCGTAGCTTGGAATGGACCGTCATAAGTCACGGACAGCCTGCGGATGAGGAGGGGGCTCTGCACACACACCCGCAAACACGCCCCCCCATTGCTGGTCCGGTTCTGCCTTCTAGGTCGTGGCAAGTCCTTCCGGCTGAGGCTACCGGCGCTGCTCGCCCTGGCCGGGAGCAAGCAGTCTTTGCCGCCGGACGAGCCGGACGAGGCGGTGGTGGTGGACCTGTCCAAGCCAAGCAGCGAGTCCATGGCGCTGGACGAGGTCACCTCCTCGCTGGAGCCCCCTGGCCTGGGCTGCGAGGAAGAGGAGCCCGAGGACCGGCGAGCCCTGATGGAGCACCGGGCGGAAGCCGGCGAGGACCCCCCGGTCACCCACTCCTCACCCCGGACGGAGAAGGCCACCCACCTCCACCTGGAGGCCTCCTTCTCCAACTGCAGCCTGAGCCGGACACGCTCGCACGAGAGCTTCTACAGCGTCCGCCGGGCCTCCTCTGTGGACGACATCGAGGCCATGAAGGGCGAGGGAGAGAAGGGCTGGGCCCACAGCCGGCACGCCAGCACCGGTGGGTGGCCCTGGCAAGGAGGGAGGGCTCTGGCAGGGTGCTGGTGGTGGGGAGGCGGGAGGCACCGCCGAGAGCGTTCGGAGGGACCCCCGGGAGGTCATCCAGTCCAGCTCCCAGCTCAAAACGGGAGGCACCGTACACAAGCGTAGAGTCAGAGAATGGAAAGGGACCTCGGGAGGTCGTCTAGTCCGACCCTCCGCTCGAGCAGGAGAACCTCGTGGAATTTACAGAGTCGGAAAGGGACCTCGAGAGGTCATCTAGTCCAACCGGCCTGCTCCTGCAGGAAATCCTTACAGAATCACAGAGTGACAGAGTTGGAAGGGACCTCAAGAGGTCATCTAGTCCAGCCCCCCGGCTCAAGCAGAAGACCCTTACAGAATTACAGAATCACAGAGAATCCATTCCATATTTTCTATTCTATTCCATTCCATTCCATTCCATTCCATTCCGTTATTTATTTCTATTCTAATTATTCTATTCTATTCCTATTCCTATTCTAATTATTCTATTCTATTCTATTCTATTCCTATTCCTATTCTAATTATTCTATTCTATTCTATTTTATTCTATCCCATCCTATCCTATCCCATTTCCATTCCATTCCATTCATTATTCTATTCTATTCTATTCTATTCTATTCTATTCTATTCTATTCTATTCTATTCTATTCTATTCTATTCTATTCTATTCTATTCTATTCTATTCTATTCTATTTTCCAATAACTTCTATTCTATTCTATTCCTATTCCTATTCCTATTCTAATTATTCTATTCTATCCTATCCTATTTCTATTCTAATATTCCATTCCTATTCCTATTCCTTGTTCCTGAGCAACTGGAAGGTCCAACTCTGGATGGGCTAGCTTGATCCCCTTGGGCCAGGCTCGGGGTCTCCATGCATGGGTGGAAGGGAGAGACTGAAGCCCCCCCTCTTTTTGCTGAACAGTCGGCTTTCCCGGCAGGGGCCATGAACAACGTCCGGAGCCACCTGCTCAACTCCACCTCCGATTCGGACCTCATGCGCTATCGGGCCATCAGCAAGATCCCCCAGATCACCCTCAACTTCGTGGACTTCAAGGCGGAGGCCTTCCTCACCTCGCCCTCCAGCGAGAAGGAGATCATCGCCCCCAGCAAGCTGAAGGACCGGACCCACAACGTGACCGAGAAGGTCACCCAGGTGAGAGCCGGCCGAGCGTCTCTCTGGCCGCGGGGCGGGGTGGTTTGCAGGGGGAGACCCGCAGGAGCGACATTCAACCGCTCTCCCTGTCCGTCTGTCGCTGGGTGGTGGGACGATGGGCTGGAGCCTCGGTGGTTGCACGTTGTAGGCAGACGTTGGCCGCGGTGGGCGATTGTGGAGAAGGGCGGGCCGGTGGCTGCCGGGTCGTCCGTGTTCGGGAGGAGTTTATTTGGATTTTCTGAGTGGCTCCTTCATGCTTGTGGGAGATGCTTGTGGGAGTGAGGAAGAGAATGGCAGGGAGAGAGAGAGAGAGAGAGAAAGAGAGAGAAAGAGAGAGAAAGAGAGAATGAGAGAGAGAGAATAACATGGAGAGAGAAAGGGAGAGAAAGTCAAGGAGAGGGACGGGGGAGAGGGAGTGAGGAAGAGAATGGGAAAGAGAGAAAGGGAAAGAAAGAATGGGAGAAAGAGAGAGAGAAAGGAAGAGAGAGGGAGGGAGAATGGGACAAAGAGAGAAAAAGAAACAGGGAGAGAAACGGAGAGAGAGATGACCTCCGAGGTCCCTTCCAAATCTGTGCTTCTGTGATACTGTAAGGGTCCCCTGCTCGACCGGGGGGGGGGTTGGACTAGATGACCTCCGAGGTCCCTTCCAAATCTGTGCTTCTGTGATACTGTAAGGGTCCCCTGCTCGACCGGGGGGGGGGGGTTGGACTAGATGACCTCCGAGGTCCCTTCCAAATCTGTGCTTCTGTGATTCTGGAAGGGTCTCCTGCTCGAGCAGGGGGTTGGACTAGATGACCTCCAAGATCCCTTCCAAATCTGTGCTTCTGTGATACTGTAAGGGTCCCCTGCTCGACCGGGGGTGGGGTTGGACTAGATGACCTCTGAGGTCCCTTCCAACGCTGTCATTCTGTGATTCTGGAAGGGTCCCCTGCTCTAGCAGGGGGTTGGACTAGATGACCTCCGAGGTCCCTTCCAAATCTGTGCTTCTGTGATTGTGTGTCTCCTGCTTGAGAAGGGGGTTGGACTAGATGACCTATGAAGTACGTTCCAAGTCTGTGATTCTGGAAGGGTCTCCTGCTCGAGCAGGGGGTTGGGCTAGATGACCTTTGAGTGTCTTTCCAACTCTGATTCTGTGGGGGGTCTCTTGCTCGACGGGGGGGGGGGGGGTTGGACTAGATGACCTCTGAGGTCCCTTCCGATGCTGTCATTCTGTGATTCTGGAAGGGTCTCCTGCTCAACCGGGGGGGGGGGGGGGTTGGACTAGATGACCTCCGAGGTCCCTTCCCCACCAATGCTAAAAACCCCTTCCCGGGTGACTCTGCCGCCGCTTCGCAGGGGCTGGGGAGAAAAGACACACACACACACAGACAGACACACACACACACAACACACACACACGGACACAGACAGACAGACACACACACAACACACACACACACACGGACACAGACACAGACAGATACACACATACACAACACACACGGACACACGGACACAGACAGACAGACACACACACACAACACACACACATGGACACAGACAGACAGACAGACACACACACACAACACACACACACATGGACACAGACACACACACACACACACACGGACACAGACAGACAGGCACACACACGGACACGGACACAGACAGACAGACACACACACACACATGGACACAGACAGACAGACACACACACACACACAACACACACGGACACGGACACAGACAGACAGAGACAAACACACAACACGCACACGGACACAGACAGACAGACACACACACACACAACACACACACACACGGACACAGACAGACAGACACACACACCACACACATACACACACACACGGACACAGACAGACAGACGGACACACACACAACACACAGACAGACACACACACAACACACACACACATGGGCACGGACACAGACAGACACACACACACACAACACACACACACACACACAGAGAGACACAGACAGACAGACAGACACACACACAACACACAGACAGACACACACACAACACACACACACATGGGCACGGACACAGACAGACACACACACACACACAACACACACACACACACACACACGGACACAGACAGACAGACACACACACAACACACAGACAGACAGACACACACACAACACACACACACATGGGCACGGACACAGACAGACACACACACACACAACACACACACACACACGGACACAGACAGACACACAAACACACACACAACACACAGACAGAGAGACAGACAGACAGACAGACACACACACACACACACACACACTCTCTCTCTCTATCTCCAGCATGCAGAGGTGGCTGGAGGGGGTGGGGTCCGGACGCGGGGTGGGCGTGGTCGTGTCCCGGCCCCGCCCCCCCAGCCCTCCCCCTCCCCTTGCTCCCCCCTCCCTCCTCCTGGGCAGCTTGGAGAAAGGGGCGGGGCCCGGAGGAGGGAAGGGAGGGGGGGCCGCTAGGGCGGAGCGGAGGGGGAAAGAGCCGGCGGCTGTTCCCTCTGCCAGCCGCCCTCCCGCCGGAGGAGGAGAAGAAGAAGGAGGAGGAGGGGTCCGGCCAGATGTGGCAGCCCGGCTGCTGTTTGGGCCGCGCCCCCCCTCCCCAATCTGAGCAGCAGCAGCCCGGACCCCCCCACCCCGACCCCCATCTCCCTCCTTCCCTCCCTCCAGCCGGGATGCCCCGGGCTCCAGACGCGCGCCGGCCCATTCAGACGACCAGCGCGGAGGGCAAGGAGACGCGTGTCCGCCGGGCCGTCCGCATCTCCAGCTTGGTGGCTCAGGAGGTGCCTGGCTTGAAGGGCGGGGGGGGGGAGGGAAGGAGGGGAGGGGCCCAGAGAGAAATCCCCCCCCCCGGGATTTCGCTCGGGTCTGGGTTCGAGGAGGCGCGGAAAGGCGCTTTGGCCATGCTCAGAGGCTCCGCGGAGGCTCAGGGAAGCGCCCTGCGGAGCGCGCGCCGGCGCGTTTGTGTCTGTGTGTCTGTGTGTCTGTGTGTCTGTGTGTTTGTTTGTTGCCTTGACTTTATGCCTTTTCTCAACTGGGGGGGGGGGGGGGTCTGAAGAAGTTTGTGTGTGTGTGAGTGTGAGAGAGAGAGATTTTGTTGCATTGACTTTCCGACTTTTCACCAATGGGGGATCTGAAGAAGTGTGTGTGTGTGTGTGTGTGTGTGTGTGTGTGTGTGTGTGATTGTGTTGCATTGACTTTCTGCCTTTCCTCAAATGGGGGATCTGAAGAAGAGTTTGTGGGTCTGTGTGATTGTGTTGCATTGACTTTCCACCTTTTCTCAAATGGGGGATCTGAAGAAGTGTGTGTGTGTGTGTGTGTGTGTGTGATTGTGTTGCATTAACTTTCCGCCTTTTCTCAAATAGGGGGGGGTCTGAAGTAGAAGTATGTGTGTTGTGTGTGTGTGATTTCGTTGCATTGACTTTCCACTTTTCCCAAATGGGGGGGCTGAAGAAGAGTTTGTGGGTCTGTGTGATTGTGTTGCATTGACTTTCCGCCTTTTCTCAAATGGGGGATCTGAAGAAGAGTTTGTGGGTCTGTGTGATTGTGTTGCATTGACTTTCCACCTTTTCTCAAATGGGGGATCTGAAGAAGTGTGTGTGTGTGTGTGTGTGTGTGTGATTGTGTTGCATTAACTTTCCGCCTTTTCTCAAATAGGGGGGGGTCTGAAGTAGAAGTATGTGTGTTGTGTGTGTGTGATTTCGTTGCATTGACTTTCCACTTTTCCCAAATGGGGGGGCTGAAGAAGAGTTTGTGGGTCTGTGTGATTGTGTTGCATTGACTTTCCGCCTTTTCTCAAATGGGGGATCTGAAGAAGAGTTTGTGGGTCTGTGTGATTGTGTTGCATTGACTTTCCACCTTTTCTCAAATGGGGGATCTGAAGAAGTGTGTGTGTGTGTGTGTGTGTGATTGTGTTGCATTAACTTTCCGCCTTTTCTCAAATAGGGGGGGGTCTGAAGTAGAAGTATGTGTGTTGTGTGTGTGTGATTTCGTTGCATTGACTTTCCACTTTTCCCAAATGGGGGGGCTGAAGAAGAGTTTGTGGGTCTGTGTGATTGTGTTGCATTGACTTTCCGCCTTTTCTCAAATGGGGGATCTGAAGAAGAGTTTGTGGGTCTGTGTGATTGTGTTGCATTGACTTTCCGCCTTTTCTCAAATGGGGGATCTGAAGAAGAGTTTGTGGGTCTGTGTGATTGTGTTGCATTGACTTTCCACCTTTTCTCAAATGGGGGATCTGAAGAAGTGTGTGTGTGTGTGTGTGTGTGTGTGATTGTGTTGCATTAACTTTCCGCCTTTTCTCAAATAGGGGGGGGTCTGAAGTAGAAGTATGTGTGTTGTGTGTGTGTGATTTCGTTGCATTGACTTTCCACTTTTCCCAAATGGGGGGGCTGAAGAAGAGTTTGTGGGTCTGTGTGATTGTGTTGCATTGACTTTCCGCCTTTTCTCAAATGGGGGATCTGAAGAAGAGTTTGTGGGTCTGTGTGATTGTGTTGCATTGACTTTCCACCTTTTCTCAAATGGGGGATCTGAAGAAGTGTGTGTGTGTGTGTGTGTGTGATTGTGTTGCATTAACTTTCCGCCTTTTCTCAAATAGGGGGGGGTCTGAAGTAGAAGTATGTGTGTTGTGTGTGTGTGATTTCGTTGCATTGACTTTCCACTTTTCCCAAATGGGGGGGCTGAAGAAGAGTTTGTGGGTCTGTGTGATTGTGTTGCATTGACTTTCCGCCTTTTCTCAAATGGGGGATCTGAAGAAGAAGTGTGTGTGTGTGTGTGTGTGTGTGTGTGTGTGATTTTGTTGCATTGACTTTCCGCTTTTCTCAAATGAGGGAGGGCTGAAGAAGAAGAAGAAGAGTGTGTTTGTGTGTCTGTGTGATTTTCTTGCATTGACTTTCCACCTTTTCACAAATGGGGGATCTGAAGAAGTGTGTGTGTGATTGTGTTGCATTGACTTTCCGCCATTTCTCAAATGGGGGATCTGAAGAAGTGTGTGTGTGTGTGTATTATGATTTGGTTGCATTGACTTTCCGCTTTTCTCAAATGGGAGCTGAAGAAGAGTGTGTTTGTGTGTCTGTGTGATTGTGTTGCATTAACTTTCCGCCTATTCTCGAATGGGGGGGTCTGAAGTAGAAGTATGTGTGGTGTGTGTGTGTGTGTGTGATTGTGTTGCATTAACTTTCTGCCTATTCTCAAATAGAGGGGGTCTGAAGTAGAAGTATGTGTGTTGTGTGTGTATATGTGTATGATTTTGTTGCATTGACTTTCCACCTTTTCTCAAAGGGGTGGGTCTGAAGTAGAAGAGTGTGTTTGTGTGTCTGTGTGATTTCGTTGCATTAACTTTCCGCCTTTTCTCAAGTGGGGGATCTGAAGAAGTGTGTGTGTGTGTGTGTGTGTGTGTGTGTATTATGATTTGGTTGCATTGACTTTCCGTTTTTCTCAAATGGGGGCTGAAGAAGAGTGTGTTTGTGTGTCTGTGTGATTGTGTTGCATTAACTTTCCGCCTATTCTCGAATAGGGGGGGGTCTGAAGTAGAAGTATGTGTGGTGTGTGTGTGTGTGTGTGATTGTGTTGCATTGACTTTCTGCCTTTTCTCAAATGGGGGATCTGAAGAAGTGTGTGTGTGTGTGTATGTGTGTGATTGTGTTGCATTGACTTTCCGCCTTTTCTCAAATGGGGGATCTGAAGAAGTGTGTGTGTGTGTGTGTGTGTGATTGTGTTGCATTGACTTTCCGCCTTTTCTCCAATGGGGGATCTGAAGAAGAGTTTGTGTGTCTGTGTGATTGTGTTGCATTGACTTTCCGCCTTTTCTCAAATGGGGGATCTGAAGAAGAAGTGTGTGTGTGTGTGTATGTGTGTGATTGTGTTGCATTGACTTTCTGCCTTTTCTCAAATGGGGGATCTGAAGAAGAAGTGTGTGTGTGTGTGTATGTGTGTGATTGTGTTGCAGTGACTTTCTGCCTTTTCTCAAATGGGGGATCTGAAGAAGTGTGTGTGTGTGTGTGTTGCATTGACTTTCCGCCTTTTCTCAAATGGGGAATCTGAAGAAGTGTGTGTGTGTGTCTGTGTGTGTATGCCTGTGTGATTGTGTTGCATTGACTTTCCGCTTTTCTCAAATGGGGGATTTGAAGAAGAAGTGTGTGTGTGTGTTTGTGTTTGTGTGTGTGTGTGTGATTGTGTTGCATTGACTTTCCGCCTTTTCTCAAATGGGGAATCTGAAGAAGTGTGTGTGTGTGTCTGTGTGTGTATGCCTGGGTGATTGTGTTGCATTGACTTTCCGCTTTTCTCAAATGGGGGATCTGAAGAAGAAGTGTGTGTGTGTGTTTGTGTGTGTGTGTGTGTGATTGTGTTGCATTGACTTTCCGCCTTTTCTCAAATGGGGAATCTGAAGAAGTGTGTGTGTGTGTGTGTGTGTGTGTGTGTGTGTATGCCTGTGTGATTGTGTTGCATTGACTTTCCGCTTTTCTCAAATGGGGGATCTGAAGAAGAAGTGTGTGTGTGTGTGTGTATGCCTGTGTGATTGTGTTGCATTGACTTTCCGCCTTTTCTCAAATAGGGGGGGGGGGTTCTGAAGTAGAAGTATGTGTGTTGTGTGTGATTTTAAAAACCTCATTTTAAAATCCCCTCCTCTTTTCCAACTTTGGCCCGGAGAAGCCACAACTGCCGAGTTTCCCTCCACACACACACACACACACCCGAAACTCCAAAAATACTTTCCCGGAATTCCGGAATTCCGGAATTCTTCCAGGTGGAAATTGATGGACGGACGGTTGACCGGAGCCGTCCGTCAAGTTGATTTGACATCCGATCGTTTGGCCGTTGTCCGGTCTAAAGAGATCGTCTCCCAAGGGGATGCGAGTTGTGGGGGGGGGGGGGTTTGTGTGTGTTTGGTTTGTGTGTGTGTGTGTTGTTGTGGTTTTTCAACAAAGGAGCCGCTCCTCCCCTCCTCTCCCGCCCCCCCCTTCCCCATTCGGGGAGGGGCTTCCTTGCCCCCCTCCTATAAAGTTTGATTGTAAACCAGGGGTCTTCAAAACTTGGCCCTTTGGTGACTCGTGGACTTCAACTCCCAGAATTCCTCAGCGAGGCACGCCGGCTGAGGAATTCTGGGAGTTGAAGTCCAGAAGTCATCCAAGGGCCAAGTTGGAAGACCCCTGTATGTAAACTCATCGGCCAATTAAAGCGGCAGGTGGAAGCGGGGTGGGGGTGGGGGCGTTGAGGAGGCTGGGATCAAGTGGATCGGAATCTCAGGGGGGGGTGTCCTCTGGAACTACCCGCCACTAGATCCTTGAAGTCGGGCGGCCGGATCCCCTTCCGAAGGACCCGGCGGGGGAGATTTGCCAGCTCTCCGAGTCTCTCGGCTTCGGGTTTTTCTCTGCTGATGAAGAGAGGCGAAGGTTTGTGGACTTCGACTCCCAGAATTCCCTAGCCGACCTTGGAGTGGGGAGGGGGGTGGGTGCTGCAGGGGCGGTTATCCTGCGGATCAGTTAGGGTTCTGGGCTCCGAGAGATCCACCATCCGGTCCCTTTTAAGGCTGGGGTCTCGGCGACCTTGGCCACTTCTGGACTACAACTCCCAGAATTCCCTACTCCCCGCTCCTGGGTGTTTTCCACACACACACACCTCATTACCAGCCCGTCTGGTGCTGGTAGCTGGCGGAGGAATTCTGGGAGTTGAAGTCCTGAAGTCTTTTTAAGCGGCCAAGGTTGGGGAATCCTCCCTTAGGGAAGCCTGGCTGGCGGAGGAATTCTGGGAGTTGAAGTCCTGAAGTCTTTTTAAGCGGCCAAGGTTGGAGAATCGTCCGTTAGGGAAGCCTGGCTGGCAGGGGGAGGGAATTCTGGGAGTTGAAGTCCAGAAGTCTTTTTAAGCGGCCAAGGTTGGAGAATCCTCCGTTAGGGAAGCCTGGCTGGCAGGGGGAGGGAATTCTGGGACTTGAAGTCCAGAAGTCTTTTTAAGCGGCCCAGGTTGGAGAATCCTCCGTTAGGGAAGCCTGGCTGGCAGGGGGAGGGAATTCTGGGAGTTGAAGTCCAGAAGTCTTTTTAAGCGGCCAAGGTTGGAGAATCCTCCCTTAGGGAAGCCTGGCTAGCGGAGGAATTCTGGGAGTTGAAGTCCTGAAGTCTTTTTAAGCGGCCCAGGTTGGAGAATCCTCCCTTAGGGAAGCCTGGCTGGCAGGGGGAGGGAATTCTGGGAGTTGAAGTCCAGAAGTCTTTTTAAGCGGCCCAGGTTGGAGAATCCTCCCTTAGGGAAGCCTGGCTGGCAGGGGGAGGGAATTCTGGGAGTTGAAGTCCAGAAGTCTTTTTAAGCGGCCAAGGTTGGAGAATCCTCCCTTAGGGAAGCCTGGCTAGCGGAGGAATTCTGGGAGTTGAAGTCCTGAAGTCTTTTTAAGCGGCCCAGGTTGGGGAATCTTCCCTTAGGGAAGCCTGGCTAGCGGAGGAATTCTGGGAGTTGAAGTCCAGAAGTCTTTTTAAGCGGCCAAGGTTGGAGAATCCTCCATTAGGGAAGCCTGGCTAGCGGAGGAATTCTGGGAGTTGAAATCCTGAAGTCTTTTTAAGCGGCCCAGGTTGGAGAATCCTCCGTTAGGGAAGCCTGGCTGGCGGGGGAATTCTGGGAGTTGAAGTCCAGAAGTCTTTTTAAGCGGCCAAGGTTGGAGAATCCTCCCTTAGGGAAGCCTGGCTGGCAGGGGGAGGGAATTCTGGGAGTTGAAGTCCAGAAGTCTTTTTAAGCGGCCAAGGTTGGAGAATCCTCCCTTAGGGAAGCCTGGCTAGCGGAGGAATTCTGGGAGTTGAAGTCCAGAAGTCTTTTTAAGCGGCCCAGGTTGGAGAATCCTCCCTTAGGGAAGCCTGGCTAGCGGAGGAATTCTGGGAGTTGAAGTCCTGAAGTCTTTTTAAGCGGCCCAGGTTGGAGAATCCTCCCTTAGGGAAGCCTGGCTGGCGGGTGAGGGAATTCTGGGAGTTGAAGTCCAGAAGTCTTTTTAAGCGGCCCAGGTTGGAGAATCCTCCGTTAGGGAAGCCTGGCTAGCGGAGGAATTCTGGGAGTTGAAGTGCAGAAGTCTTTTTAAGCGGCCAAGATTGGAGAATCCTCCCTTAGGGAAGCCTGGCTAGCGGAGGAATTCTGGGAGTTGAAGTCCAGAAGTCTTTTTAAGCGGCCCAGGTTGGAGAATCCTCCGTTAGGGAAGCCTGGCTAGCGGAGGAATTCTGGGAGTTGAAGTCCAGAAGTCTTTTTAAGCGGCCAAGGTTGGAGAATCCTCCCTTAGGGAAGCCTGGCTGGCGGGTGAGGGGAATTCTGGGAGTTGAAGTCCAGAAGTCTTTTTAAGCGGCCAAGGTTGGAGAATCCTCCGTTAGGGAAGCCTGGCTAGCAGAGGAATTCTGGGAGTTGAAGTCCTGAAGTCTTTTTAAGCGGCCAAGGTCGGAGAATCCTCCATTAGGGAAGCCTGGCTAGCAGAGGAATTCTGGGAGTTGAAGTCCTGAAGTCTTTTTAAGCGGCCCAAGTTGGAGAATCCTCCCTTAGGGAAGCCTGGCTAGCGGAGGAATTCTGGGAGTTGAAGTCCTGAAGTCTTTTTAAGCGGCCAAGCTTGGAGAATCCTCCCTTAGGGAAGCCTGGCTAGCGGAGGAATTCTGGGAGTTGAAGTCCTGAAGTCTTTTTAAGCGGCCAAGGTTGGAGAATCCTCCGTTAAGGAAGCCTGGCTGGCGGGTGAGGGGAATTCTGGGAGTTGAAGTGCAGAAGTCTTTTTAAGCGGCCAAGGTTGGAGAATCCTCCCTTAGGGAAGCCTGGCTGGCGGAGGAATTCTGGGAGTTGAAGTCCAGAAGTCTTTTTAAGCGGCCAAGCTTGGAGAATCCTCCCTTAGGGAAGCCTGGCTGGCGGAGGAATTCTGGGAGTTGAAGTCCAGAAGTCTTTTTAAGCGGCCCAGGTCGGAGAATCCTCCGTTAGGGAAGCCTGGCTAGCAGAGGAATTCTGGGAGTTGAAGTCCTGAAGTCTTTTTAAGTGGCCCAGGTTGGAGAATCCTCCGTTAGGGAAGCCTGGCTGGCAGGGGGAGGGAATTCTGGGAGTTGAAGTCCTGAAGTCTTTTTAAGCGGCCAAGGTTGGAGAATCCTCCGTTAGGGAAGCCTGGCTAGCAGAGGAATTCTGGGAGTTGAAGTCCAGAAGTCTTTTTAAGCGGCCAAGCTTGGAGAATCCTCCCTTAGGGAAGCCTGGCTGGCGGAGGAATTCTGGGAGTTGAAGTCCAGAAGTCTTTTTAAGCGGCCCAGGTCGGAGAATCCTCCGTTAGGGAAGCCTGGCTAGCAGAGGAATTCTGGGAGTTGAAGTCCTGAAGTCTTTTTAAGTGGCCCAGGTTGGAGAATCCTCCGTTAGGGAAGCCTGGCTGGCAGGGGGAGGGAATTCTGGGAGTTGAAGTCCTGAAGTCTTTTTAAGCGGCCAAGGTTGGAGAATCCTCCGTTAGGGAAGCCTGGCTAGCAGAGGAATTCTGGGAGTTGAAGTCCAGAAGTCTTTTTAAGCGGCCAAGCTTGGAGAATCCTCCCTTAGGGAAGCCTGGCTGGCGGAGGAATTCTGGGAGTTGAAGTCCAGAAGTCTTTTTAAGCGGCCCAGGTCGGAGAATCCTCCGTTAGGGAAGCCTGGCTAGCAGAGGAATTCTGGGAGTTGAAGTCCTGAAGTCTTTTTAAGCGGCCAAGGTTGGAGAATCCTCCGTTAGGGAAGCCTGGCTGGCAGGGGGAGAGAATTCTGGGAGTTGAAGTCCTGAAGTCTTTTTAAGCGGCCAAGGTTGGAGAATCCTCCGTTAGGGAAGCCTGGCTGGCAGGGGGAGGGAATTCTGGGAGTTGAAGTCCAGAAGTCTTTTTAAGCGGCCAAGGTTGGAGAGCCCTGCCTTAAAAGGGACCGGATAGTGGATCTCTCGGAACCCAACCCCCCCCCAAACAGCCCGTTTGAGCAGCTGCACAACGCAGCCCCCTCCCCCTCCAGGGCTGGCAGGAAAGCAGGCTGAGAAGATTCACACACACACACACACACACACACACACACACACACACACACACAGAAACACACAAAGACACACACAACTGTACCCTGCTCCTCCCAGCCCCCCTCCCCCCCCCAAGTGCCAGGGGAGGGGCAGGAAGGAGACCCCAGAGGTAGATCCGGAAAACCACCCATCATCCTTGGGAGCAGGGAAGTGCACGCGCACAGACACACACACACACAGACAGACACACAACTGTACCCTGCCCCTCCCAGCCCCCCCCCAAGTGCCAAGGGAGGGGCAGGGAGGAGACCCCAGAGGTAGATCCGGGAAAACCACCCATCATCCTTGGGAGCAGGGAAGTGCACACGCACAGACACACACACACACACACACACAAACACACACAGACACACAACTGTACCCTGCTCCTCCCAGGCCCCCCTCCCCCCCTGAGTGCCAGGGGAGGGGCAGGAAGGAGACCCCAGAGGTAGACCCGGGAAAACCACCCATCATCCTTGGGAGCAGGGAAGTGCACACGCACAGACACACACACACAAACACACAAAGACAGACACACAACTGTACCCTGCCCCTCCCAGCCCCCCCCCCCGAGTGCCAGGGGAGGGGCAGGAAGGAGACCCCAGAGGTAGACCCGGGAAAACCACCCATCCTCCTTGGGAGCGGGGAAGTGCACACGCACAGACACACACACACAAACACACACACACAGACAGACACACAACTGCACCCTGCCCCTCCCAGCCCCCCCCCCCCGAGTGCCAGGGGAGGGGCAGGAAGGAGACCCCAGAGGTAGACCCTGGAAAACCACCCATCCTCCTTGGGAGCGGGGAAGTGCGCGCACACACACACACAAACACAAACACACACACACACACACATACACACACAGATAGACACACAACTGTACCCTGCTCCTCCCAGCCCCCCCCCCCCCAGTGCCAGGGGAGAGGCAGGAGGGAGACCCCAGAGGTAGATCCGGGAAAACCACCTTGGGAATGGGGAAGCCCACACACACACACACACACAAAGACACACACTGACAAAGACACAGGCACCCCAGTTGGCAGGCCCCCAATCTGGTCAGGCGGGTGGGGCCTACGCCCGGCCCCTCCCTCTCGGACCCATCTCCCCCATCTAGCCGGCACCCCGAAGCTGTCAAGACACACCGACAACTCCCCATTGGCCTGTGTGGGTCCTTCAGCATCCCCGAGATTCGGTTGTGCGACCGTTTGCTGCGGGTTGCTCTAAAAAGCTGGAGGCTCTCCTGTTTTTTTTTTTTTTTTCTCTGTTGGTACCCTGGGCGTCCCGAGTGCGAAAGCCTGGTCGGGGTGGGGTGGGGGGGGCCAGGAAGAGCTTGCTCTCCCACGCCAGGCCCAGGCGCGCAGGCACACACGCGCAAAGACGCACAACACTCCCCAGCTTGGCATTTCCAAGCGTTTTTTGTCCCAATTTGGTGCACGGCGGCGGCCCGGCCGGCTGGCCGGCCCGGCACAAGGTGGCTAATTTTAGCTCTGGGGAAGCGGGGGGGGGGGGGCAAAAAGAGACCAGATGGAGAGACACACACACACACACACACACACACACACACACACACACACCCCCGTGGCCCTCTTTTGCGGAAGGAGGCTCGGCCGGAGAACAGGCTAGTCGGGTGTCTGTGTGTGTGTGTGTGTGTGTGTGTGTGTGTGTGTGTGTGTGTGTGTGTGTGTGTGTGTTTTGGAAGGGGGGAGGACTTTTCCATCTCTTCTTCAGCACCCCAAGGCTGCCCCCTCCCAGCTTTAAAGAGGTCCAGATGGACACACACACACACACACACACACACCCCGGGGCCCTCTTTTGCGGAAGGAGGCTCGGCCGGAGAACAGGCTAGTCGTGTGTGTGTGTGTGTGTGTGTGTGTGTGTGTTTTGGAAGGGGGGAGGACTTTTCCATCTCTTCTTCAGCACCCCAAGGCTGCCCCCTCCCAGCTTTAAAGAGGTCCAGATGGACACACACACATACACATTCTCACACACACACACACACACCGTGGCCCTCTTTTGTGGAAGGAGGCTCGGCCGGACAACAGGCTAGTCGTGTGTGTGTGTGTGTGTGTGTGTGTGTGTGTGTTTTGGAAGGGGGGGGGGAACTTTTCCATCTCTTCTTCAGCACCCCAAGGCTGCCCCCTCCCAGCTTTAAAGAGGTCCAGATGGACACACACACACACACACACACACACCCCGTGGCCCTCTTTTGCGGAAGGAGGCTCGGCCGGAGAACAGGCTAGTTGTGTGTGTGTGTGTGTGTGTGTGTGTGTGTGTGCGCTTTGGAAGGGGGGAGGACTTTTCCATCTCTTCTTCAGCACCCCAAGGCTGCCCCCTCCCAGCTTTAAAGAGGTCCAGATGGACACACACACATACACATTCTCACACACACACACACACACACACACCCCGTGGTCCTCTTTTGCGGAAGGAGGCTCGGCCGGAGAACAGGCTAGTCGTGTGTGTGTGTGTGTGTGTGTGTGTGTGTGTGTGTGTGTGTGTGTGTTTTGGAAGGGGGGGGAACTTTTCCATCTCTTCTTCAGCACCCCAAGGCTGCCCCCTCCCAGCTTTAAAGAGGTCCAGATGGACACACACACACACACACATTCTCACACACACACACCCCGTGGCCCTCTTTCGCGGAAGGAGGCTCGGCCGGAGATCAGGCTAGTTGTGTGTGTGTGTGTGTGTGTGTTTTGGAAGGGGAGAGGACTTTTCCATCTCTTCTTCAGCACCCCAAGGCTGCCCCCTCCCAGCTTTAAAGAGGTCCAGGTGGACACACACACACACACACACATTCTCACACACAAACACACACACCGTGGCCCTCTTTTGCGGAAGGAGGCTCGGCGGGACAACAGGCTAGTCGGGTGTGTGTGTGTGTGTGTGTGTGTGTGTGTGTTTTGGAAGGGGGGGGAACTTTTCCATCTCTTCTTCAGCACCCCAAGGCTGCCCCCTCCCAGCTTTAAAGAGGTCCAGATGGACACACAAACACACACACACACACACACATTCTCACACACACAGACACACACACCCCGTGGTCCTCTTTTGCGGAAGGAGGCTCGGCCGGACAATAGGCTAGTCGGCTGTGTGTGTGTGTGTGTGTGTGTGTGTGTGTGTGTGTGTGTGTGTTTTGGAAGGGGGGGGAACTTTTCCATCTCCTCTTCAGCACCCCAAGGCTGCCCCCTCCCAGCTTTAAAGAGGTCCAGATGGACACACACACACACACACATTCTCACACACACACACACACCCCGTGGCCCTCTTTTGCGGAAGGAGGCTCGGCCGGAGAACAGGCTAGTCGGGTGTGTGCGTGTGTGTGTGTGTGTGTGTGTGTGTGTTTTGGAAGGGGGGGAGGAACTTTTCCATCTCTTCTTCAGCACCCCAAGGCTGCCCCCTCCCAGCTTTAAAGAGGTCCAGATGGACACACACACACACACACACACACACACCCCGTGGCCCTCTTTTGCGGAAGGAGGCTCGGCCGGAGATCAGGCTAGTTGTGTGTGTGTGTGTGTGTGTGTGTGTGTGTGTGTGTGCTTTGGAAGGGAGGGGGAACTTTTCCATTTCTTCTTCAGCACCCCAAGGCTGCCCCCTCCCAGCTTTAAAGAGGTCCAGATGGACACACACACACACACACATTCTCACACACACACACACACCCCGTGGCCCTCTTTTGCGGAAGGAGGCTCGGCCGGACAACAGGCTAGTCGTGTGTGTGCGTGTGTGTGTGTGTGTGTGTGTGTGTGTTTTGGAAGGGGGGAACTTTTCCATCTCTTCTTCAGCACCCCAAGGCTGCCCCCTCCCAGCTTTAAAGAGGTCCAGATGGACACACACACATACACATTCTCACACACACACACACACCGTGGCCCTCTTTTGTGGAAGGAGGCTCGGCCGGACAACAGGCTAGTCGTGTGTGTGTGTGTGTGTGTGTGTGTGTGTGTGTTTTGGAAGGGGGGGAGGAACTTTTCCATCTCTTCTTCAGCACCCCAAGGCTGCCCCCTCCCAGCTTTAAAGAGGTCCAGATGGACACACACACACACACACACACACACACACACACACACACGTGGCCCTCTTTTGCGGAAGGAGGCTCGGCCGGACAACAGGCTAGTCGGTGTGTGTGTGTGTGTGTGTGTGTGTGTGTTTTGGAAGGGGGGGAACTTTTCCATCTCTTCTTCGGCACCCCAAGGCTGCCCCCTCCCAGCTTTAAAGAGGTCCAGGTGGACACACAAACACACACACACACATACACAAACAAATGGACAGAGAGAGAGAGAGAGAGAGAGACTCCGTGTCGCTCTTCTGGGGAATGGAGGAAGCTCAGCCAAGCACTCTGGAGGGGGTTTTTTTGGGGGGGGGTTTCTTATCTCTCCCCCTCCCCCAGTTCTTGTAAAAAAAAAAACCCAGCCCACTCTGGTTTAGTGGAACTGGGCAGGCCGGGGCAGGCCGGCACCGGACGGGCCATGTTGTGGGTGCGAGGCCTGACGGTCAGGTGGCCTCTCTCTCCTCCTCCTCCTCCTCCTCTTTCCCTCTCTCTCTTTCTCTCTTTCTCTGGCTCCTTCTCTCTCTCTCTCTCTCTCTCTCTCGCTCCCTTTCTTTTTTTTTCTCTCTCTGTCTCTCTTTCTCTCCCTCCCTCTTTCCTTCTGTCTTTCTCTCTCTCACACACACACACACACTTTTTCTTTTTCCTTCTTTCTCTTTCTCTCTCTTCCTCCCTTTCTCTCTCACCCTCTTTCTTTCCCTCTCTCTTGCTCTTTCTCTCTCTCTCCTTCCCTCTTTCTCTCTCTCTTTCTCTCTCCCTTTCTCTCTCACTCTTTCCCTCTTTCTCTTGCTCTTTCTCCTTCCCCCTTTCTCTCTTTCCCTCTTTCTCTGGCTCCTTCTCTCTCTCTCTCTCTCTCGCTCCCTTTCTTTTTTTTCTCTCTCTGTCTCTCTTTCTCTCCCTCCCTCTTTCCTTCTGTCTTTCTCTCTCTCTCACACACACACACACTTTTTCTTTTTCCTTCTTTCTCTTTCTCTCTCTTCCTCCCTTTCTCTCTCACCCTCTTTCTTTCCCTCTCTCTTGATCTTTCTCTCTCTTTCCCTCTTTCTCTCTCCCTTTCTCTCTCACTCTTTCTTTCCCTCTCTCTTGCTCTTTCTCTCTCTCTCCTTCCCTCTTTCTCTCTCTCTTTCTCTCTCTCTCCCTTTCTCTCTCACCCTCTTTCTTTCCCTCTCTCTTGCTCTTTCTCTCTCTCTTTCCCTCTTTCTCTCTCTCTCCCTTTCTCTCTCACCCTCTTTCTTTCCCTCTCTCTTGCTCTTTCTCTCTCTCTCCTTCCCTCTTTCTCTCTCTCTTTCTCCCTCTCTCCCTTTCTCTCTCACCCTCTTTCTTTCCCTCTCTCTTGCTCTTTCTCTCTCTCTCCTTCCCTCTTTCTCTCTCTCTCCCTTTCTCTCTCACCCTCCACCCTCTTTCTTTCCCTCTCTCTTGCTCCTTTTCTCTTCCTTTGTCCCTCCCTCTTTCTCCCTCCCTCCCTTTCTTTCCCTCTCTTGCTCCTTCTCTCTCTCCTTCCCTCTTTCTCTCTCTTTCTCTCTCTCCCTCTTTCTTTCCCTCTTTCTCTTGCTCCTTCTCTTTCCCCCTTTCTCTCTTTCCCTCTTTCTCTTTCTCTCTCCCCCTTTCTCTCTCACCCTCTTTCTTTCCCTCTCTCTTGCTCCTTTTCTCTTCCTTTCTCCCTCCCTCTTTCTCTCTCCCTCCCTTTCTTTCCCTCTCTTGCTCCTTCTCTCTCTCCTTCCCTCTTTCTCTCTCTTTCTCTCTCTCCCTCTTTCTTTCCCTCTTTCTCTTGCTCCTTCTCTTTCCCCCTTTCTCTCTTTCCCTCTTTCTCTTTCTCTCTCCCCCTTTCTCTCTCACCCTCTTTCTTTCCCTCTCTCTTGCTCCTTTTCTCTTCTTTTCTCCCTCCCTCTTTCTCTCTCCCTCCCTTTCTTTCCCTCCCTCTCTCTCTCTTTCTCTCCCTCCCTCTTTCTCTCTCTTCCTTTCTCTCTCTCCCTCTTTCTTTCCCTCTCTCTTGCTCCTTCTCTCTCTCTCCTTCCCGCATGCTTCCGTCTCTCTCTCCCCCTCCCCATTCCTGGCATCTTTTCCCAGCCCGTCTGGCGCCAAAATCGCCACGCTCAGCCGACGGCCCTCCTGCCTCTGTTGCTCCTGGGGAGGCGCAGGGGGGGCCTGAATTTGGGAGGGGGGACAGCTGGCCGAGGCGGGGCTGCCCCAGTGCTCCCTCCCTCCTCCCCCTGTCTGACTGGCGGGGAGGGGGGTTGAGTTGGGGGGGCTGCCTCTTTTGAGAGCAAAGCAGGCTGGGTAAGGTTTCCCCCCCCCCCCCGCAAATAATTTGCTCGCTCCCCACTTCCCAGCCAGCTGCTTCTTGCTCGGGGGAGGAATCCTTTGGAAGGGAGCTCGGAGGTCATCCAGTCCAACCCCCTGCTCCAGCAGGACAGCCTGACCGGATCCTTGGGTTGGAAGGGACCTCGGAGGTCATCCAGTCCAACCCCCTGCTCCACAGGAGACCCTTCCAGGATCATTGAGCTGGAAGGGACCTTGGAGGTCATCTAGTCCAACCCCCTGCTCCAGCAGGAGAGCCCGACAGGATCACAGAATAACAGAGTTGGAAGCGACCTCGGAGGTCATCTAATCTATCCTCCTGCTCAAGCAAGAGACTTTACAGAATAATAGAAGGGACCTTGGAGGTCATCCAGTCCAACCCCCTGCTCCAGCAGGACAGCCTGACGGGATCATTGGGTTAGAAGGGACCTTGGAGGTCATCCAGTCCAACCCCCTGCTCCAGCAGGAGGCCCTTACAGGATCATTGAGTTGGAAGGGACCTTGGAGGTCATCCAGTCCAACCCCCTCCTCCAGCAGGAGACCCTTCCAGGATCATTGAGTTGGAAGGGACCTCAGAGGTCATCTAATCTATCCCCCTGCTCAAGCAAGAGACTTTACAGAATTCCAGAATAATAGAAGGGACCTTGGAGGTCATCTAGTCCAACCCGCTGCTCCACAGGAGGCCCTTACAGGATCATTGAGTTGGAAGGGACCTCGGAGGTCATCTAATCTATCTCCCTGCTCAAGCAGGAGACCCTTCCAGGATCATTGAGTTGGAAGGGACCTCGGAGGTCATCTAATCTATCTCCCTGCTCAAGCAAGAGACTTTACAGAATAATAGAAGGGACCTTGGAGGTCATCTAGTCCAACCCCCTCCTCCAGCAGGAGACCCTTCCAGGATCATTGAGTTGGAAGGGACCTCGGAGGTCATCTAATCTATCCCCCTGCTCAAGCAAGAGACTTTACAGAATTCCAGAATAATAGAAGGGACCTTGGAGGTCATCTAGTCCAACCCGCTGCTCCACAGGAGGCCCTTACAGGATCATTGAGTTGGAAGGGACCTTGGAGGTCATCCAGGCCAACCCCCTGCTCCAGCAGGAGACCCTTCCAGGATCATTGAGTTGGAAGGGACCTCGGAGGTCATCTAATCTATCCCCCTGCTCAAGCAAGAGACTTTACAGAATTCCAGAATAATAGAAGGGACCTTGGAGGTCATCTAGTCCAACCCGCTGCTCCACAGGAGGCCCTTACAGGATCATTGAGTTGGAAGGGACCTTGGAGGTCATCCAGGCCAACCCCCTGCTCCAGCAGGAGACCCTTCCAGGATCATTGAGTTGGAAGGGACCTCGGAGGTCATCTAATCTATCCCCCTGCTCAAGCAAGAGACTTTAAAGAATAATAGAAGGGACCTTGGAGGTCATCTAGTCCAACCCCCTCCTCCAGCAGGAGACCCTTCCAGGATCATTGAGTTGGAAGGGACCTCGGAGGCCGTCTAATCTATCCCCCTGCTCAAGCAAGAGACTTTACAGAATTTTAGAATAATAGAAGGGACCTTGAAGGTCATCTAGTCCAACCCCCTGCTCCACAGGAGACCCTTACAGGATCATTGAGTTGGAAAGGACCTTGGAGGTCATCTAGTCCAACCCCCTCCTCCAGCAGGAGACCCTTCCAGGATCATTGAGTTGGAAGGGACCTCGGAGGCCATCTAATCTATCCCCCTGCTCAAGCAAGAGACTTTACAGAATTTTAGAATAATAGAAGGGACCTTGGAGATCATCTAGTCCAACCCCCTGCTCCACAGGAGACCCTTACAGGATCATTGAGTTGGAAAGGACCTTGGAGGTCATCTAGTCCAACCCCCTCCTCCAGCAGGAGACCCTTCCAGGATCATTGAGTTGGAAGGGACCTCGGAGGTCATCTAATCTATCCCCCTGCTCAAGCAAGAGACTTTACAGAATTCCAGAATAATAGAAGGGACCTTGGAGGTCATCCAGTCCAACCCCCTGCTCCAGCAGGAGACCCTTCCAGGATCATTGAGTTGGAAGGGACCTCGGAGGTCATCCAGTCCAACCCCCTGCTCCACAGGAGACCCTTCCAGGATCATTGAGCTGGAAGGGACCTTGGAGGTCATCCAGTCCAACCCCCTCCTCCAGCAGGAGACCCTTCCAGGATCATTGAGTTGGAAGGGACCTCGGAGGTCATCTAATCTATCCCCCTGCTCAAGCAAGAGACTTTACAGAATTCCAGAATAATAGAAGGGACCTTGGAGGTCATCCAGTCCAACCCCCTGCTCCAGCAGGAGACCCTTCCAGGATCATTGAGCTGGAAGGGACCTTGGAGGTCATCCAGGCCAACCCCCTGCTCCAGCAGGAGACCCTTCCAGGATCATTGAGTTGGAAGGGACCTCGGAGGTCATCTAATCTATCCCCCTGCTCAAGCAAGAGACTTTAAAGAATAATAGAAGGGACCTTGGAGGTCATCTAGTCCAACCCCCTCCTCCAGCAGGAGACCCTTCCAGGATCATTGAGTTGGAAGGGACCTCGGAGGCCGTCTAATCTATCCCCCTGCTCAAGCAAGAGACTTTACAGAATTTTAGAATAATAGAAGGGACCTTGAAGGTCATCTAGTCCAACCCCCTGCTCCACAGGAGACCCTTACAGGATCATTGAGTTGGAAAGGACCTTGGAGGTCATCTAGTCCAACCCCCTCCTCCAGCAGGAGACCCTTCCAGGATCATTGAGTTGGAAGGGACCTCGGAGGTCATCTAATCTATCCCCCTGCTCAAGCAAGAGACTTTACAGAATTCCAGAATAATAGAAGGGACCTTGGAGGTCATCCAGTCCAACCCCCTGCTCCAGCAGGAGACCCTTCCAGGATCATTGAGTTGGAAGGGACCTCGGAGGTCATCCAGTCCAACCCCCTGCTCCAGCAGGACAGCCTGACCAGATCATTGGGTTGGAAGGGACCTTGGAGGTCATCTAATCTATCCCCCTGCTCAAGCAAGAGACTTTACAGAATAATAGAAGGGACCTTGGAGGTCATCTAGTCCAACCCCCTCCTCCAGCAGGAGACCCTTCCAGGATCATTGAGTTGGAAGGGACCTCGGAGGTCATCTAATCTATCTCCCTGCTCAAGCAAGAGACTTTACAGAATTCCAGAATAATAGAAGGGACCTTGGAGGTCATCCAGTCCAACCCCCTGCTCCAGCAGGAGACCCTTCCAGGATCATTGAGCTGGAAGGGACCTTGGAGGTCATCCAGGCCAACCCCCTGCTCCAGCAGGAGACCCTTCCAGGATCATTGAGTTGGAAGGGACCTCGGAGGTCATCTAATCTATCCCCCTGCTCAAGCAAGAGACTTTAAAGAATAATAGAAGGGACCTTGGAGGTCATCTAGTCCAACCCCCTCTTCCAGCAGGAGACCCTTCCAGGATCATTGAGTTGGAAGGGACCTCGGAGGCCATCTAATCTATCCCCCTGCTCAAGCAAGAGACTTTGCAGAATTTTAGAATAATAGAAGGGACCTTGGAGATCATCTAGTCCAACCCCCTGCTCCACAGGAGACCCTTACAGGATCATTGAGTTGGAAAGGACCTTGGAGGTCATCTAGTCCAACCCCCTCCTCCAGCAGGAGACCCTTCCAGGATCATTGAGTTGGAAGGGACCTTGGAGGTCATCCAGTCCAACCCCCTGCTCCAGCAGGAAACCCTTCCAGGATCCTTGAGCTGGAAGGGACCTTGGAGGTCATCCAATCCAACCCCCTGCTCAGGCGGGAAACCCTCTACCATTTCAGACAAATTGCGGCTCAATGCAAGGCCGGGCAGCCTGCGGTCAGCAGCCAGGGAAGCCAGCCTTCCGATGCACCTGGGGATGCCGTTGATCTGTCCGCCCCTGTGCTGCAGATGGGTGGACGGGGGTGGTGGTGGTCCTCAGCCCCTCCCTCCCTCCCTTCCGCAAGGGAGTGAGACCTGGGTTGGGTGGCGAGCAGGATTTGCCCCACGCAAGGGGGGGGGAGACTTTGAGAGATGTAAAACTCTGGAGTGTGGTTACCCTTTGTCCGGTGAGGTCAGAACGGGGCGTCGTTCTGCCGAGGGGGAGGTCAGAACGGAGCATCGGGCTAGTTCCGTTTGGCATTTGCGGCCGCCGTTGGGAGAGCTGACTCGCACGCTAGGGCAGCCTGGTGGGGGGAGCTCAAAGCCGCCCCCCCCTTGTGGCGGAGCAGGAAGGGGAGCTGGTGCAGAATTTAAGGGCGGCCCGGAAGGCACATCCAGAAAGGGGAGCTAGGGCGGAGTTGGGGTGCGGCTTGATTGGACGGGCCTGTGACCCTGGGGGAGGAGGGGGTTGAGTTTGGAGTTGCTCACGTTGCCTCCTCCTTTCCCCGCCCCGCCAGGTGCTGTCCCTGGGTGCCGACGTGCTGCCCGAGTACAAGCTGCAGGCCCCCCGCATCCACAAGTGGACCATCCTGCACTACAGCCCCTTCAAGGCGGTCTGGGATTGGCTGATCCTGCTGCTGGTCATCTACACGGCCATCTTCACCCCCTACTCGGCCGCCTTCCTGCTGAACAACCAGGAGGGGCGGGACCACCGGGCCTGTGGCTACTCCTGCAGCCCGCTCAACGTGGTGGACCTGATTGTGGACATCATGTTCATCATTGACATCCTGATCAACTTCCGCACCACCTACGTCAACTCCAACGAGGAGGTGGTCAGCCATCCGGGCAAGATCGCCATCCACTACTTCAAGGGCTGGTTCCTGATCGACATGGTGGCCGCCATCCCCTTCGACCTGCTCATCTTTGGCTCCGGCTCGGAAGAGGTACCGGTGTGTGTGGATGGGGCATGTGCAGACGGATGGGTGGGCGATGTGTCTACGAGCTCGGGTCCGCTGATGGGAGAGGGCCCTATGGCGAGAAAAGCTGTACCGGCTCAGGGTGAGGAGCAACCTTTGGTGGCCAGCCTCGTTTGCCACTTCTTACAAAAAGTGTACAGAGAACGAGCAGTCCTTGACATATGGCGTACAACGGAGCCCCGCTTCTCCGCGGCTAAGCGCAACATCAGCGAAATGAATTTTGCCCCATTTTGCAACACTTTTCTTGCCAAGGCGAATCACCACAGATGTTAAGTCACCTGGTTGGTAAGTGAATCAGGCTTCCCCGGTCAGAGGGTCACCAAAGGGGGACCATGTGACCTTGGGACACGGCAACGGTCCTTAAGTGAGTTTCGTCCCTTTTTTTGACGACATGTCTTTTGCCACTTTTGTGACGGGAATCTGCGCAGTTGTTAAGTGAGCGACACGGTCGCCGGGCGAATTCTGGCTTCCCCGTTGACTTTGTCGGTCGCGAAAGGGGAATCGCATGACCTTGGGACACGGCAACCAACGGTCCTTAAGTGAGTTTCGTCCCGGTTTTTGACGACCTCTCTTTTGCCACTTTCGTGACAGGAATCCACACAGTTTTTAAGTGAGCGACACGGTCGCCGGGCAAATTCTGGCTTCCCTGTTGACTTTGTCGGTCGCGAAAGGGGGAATCGCGTGACACACCCACGCCCAGGACACTGCACCCCGTCACAAATAGGAATCGGTGGCCAAGCGGATGAATTTTGATCCCGCGATCCGGGGGCTGCTGCTGCGATAAGACGATCCTAAGTCGCTTTTTTCCAGTGCCGGTGTAACTTTGAACGGTCACGAAATAAACCGCTGTACGTTGAGCACTAACTGTACCGTGTCGGGTTAGGAAAAATCGAGACAGTTTTGGCTTTTTTAAAAAAAAAGTTATTTTATGATCCCGGAGAGCTTTTGACTTTCTGGGACTCTGAAGGGCGAAAGGGGCGCAAGGCAGCAAGGCGGAGGCTGTGGTTTTGGCACGCCAGATGTTCGCTTTTTGTTCTTCCTGACCAACAGGAGCTTGGCAGGCGCCCACTTCCCGACGGCGGGCAGTTTTTATATTGATCGAGCCAAAATGGATCAGTTGGATGTCTGCCTGCAACGAGAAGGGGGAGGAAAGATTGAAGCTGGCAAGCCAGAGGGAGGAGAGTGACCTTGCTGGCACGGCTGGCCGTCTAGACCGGGGGTCCGCAACCCCCAGTCCGTGGACTAGTGCCAGGCTGCGGCATGCCAGCAACCAGTCCGCCCAAACAAGCAAAGCCCCCTCCATGGGATGCAGGCAGCACACAAAACCACGCACCCTCCGGTCTGCGGAATAACCTCTCGCCACAGAACCGGTCCCTGGCGTCCCAAAGTTTGGGGACCTCGGATCTGGACGGCTTTGTCTCTTCGCTGAAGCTGGCGTGGCTGCCTCCAGGCCCCACCCCCGCAGGCTCCCCTCGGCTGTGGAGAGAAACTACGTCTGCCCCAGAGGGAGGACGGAGGAAGTCGCGCGGGCAGAGGCATGTGACGGTTCCCTGGGGCAGCCCGCACGGAGGATCCGGGTCGCCCGGAGAGACGGCAAGGATCGGCCGCGCTCACGGGCGGCTCAGATCTTCGCCTCCCTCCCCTTCTGGGCAGCAGTGAGTGGTTTTGCCCTGGGTGGTGGGTGGGTAGGGAAGAGAGACCCACTGTTGACAGCTGGAGGGAGACATGGGGGGTGGCTAGCGGTGGGAGGGGGCAGGCCTTTAGCGGAGGGGCTGCGTCCCCAGTGGGATAAGCTGAGTTAAGCCAGGGGAGCAGCAGGAGGAGCCACAGATGTCCTGTGGTTCAGAGAGAGTTCCCCGAATGAAGATGCAGCTTCACAATTTGGCTCCTCTTTGCCAGGGGTCCCCAAACCCCACCCACCCCCCCGGGCCGTGGCCCACCCACCAGCCCTTGACACGTTTGGAAGCGATCCGCAGAAGTGGCCAATGAGCATGCACGCACACCTCCCTGTGCTAAATGGAGCAGGCGAGCGTGTGAACGCCGCTCTGCTGGCGCGAGCAGAGGACAAGTTTGTCTGCCGCTCGCACCAAACCATCCCCATTCCCCACCCCACCGGTCCACCTCTTTGCAACCTCTGAGAATCCACACTTACAGTTTGCTTGCCCCCCCAAAAAAAACCCTTGTGGGGCGGAAAGAGCCTGCGAAAAGGTTTTCGGGGTACACTGTGGGTGGTCCCGGCTAAGGCCAAGACCTGGGACGGGTCTGTGACAACTCGCCACGGGCCAGCAGCTCATTGCAGGAGAAAAGTTACACTGATCTCAGAGAAACAATGGGAAAAGAATCGTTATGTGCATAGAAGAGAGTAGAGCTGGAAGGGACCGTGGAGGTCTTCTAGTCCAGCCCCCTGCTCGAGCAGGGGAAACCTATACCATCTCAGACAAGGGACTGTCTAGCCTCTTCTTACAAATCTGCCGTGATGGAGCGCCCACAATTTCTGGTGGCCAGCAGTTCCACTGGTTGATTGTCCTCGTTGTCAGGAAGTTTCTCCTTAATTCCAGGTTGCTTCTCTCTTTGGTCAGTTTCCAACCGTTGTTTCTCGTCCTGCCCTCTGGTGCTTTGGAAAATAATGTGACCCCCCCTCTTCTTTGGGGCAGCCCCTCAAACACTGGAGTACTGCTATCATGTCTCCCCTAATTATTTTCTTTAGACTAGCCAAACCCAAGTCCCGCAGCCGTTCCTCGTATGTTTTAGTCTCCAGGCCTCAGATGCTCTTCGTTGCTCTTCTCTGAATTTTTCCCAAGCTCTCCGCATCTTTTTCGTCATACGGTGACCAAAATTGGCTGCGATATTCCAGGTGTGACCTCGCGAGGGTTTTTATCAAGCAGCACTAAGACTTCGTGTGATCTTGATTCTAGGCCTCTGTTTATACAACCCAGGATTGTGTTGGCTTTTTTTTGGGCGGCGGCTGCACATGGCTGGCTCGTGGTCAAGGGATCGCCCACTGGGACTCCGAGGTCCATCTCCCAGTTACCGTTTTTGAGCCAGGTCTCCCTGGGTCTAAAAGGGACACGGTGGCTCAGTGGGTTAGGACGCTGAACTTGTCGATCAGAAGGTCGGCAGTTTGGCGGGTTGAATCCCAAGTGCCGCGTAACAGAGTGAGCGCCTGTTATGCGTCCCAGCTTCTGCCAACCTAGCAGTTCGAAAACACGTAAAAAATGCAAGTAGAAAAATAGGGACTGCTCCGGTGGGAGGTAACAGCATTCCGTGCGCCTTTGGCATCTAGTCATGCCGGCCACATGACCACGGAGACGTCCTCGGACAAGCGCTGGCTCTTCGGCTTTGAAACGGAGATGAGCACCGGCTCCTAGATTCGGAAATGACTAGCACGCATGTGCGGGGGAACCTTTACCTTTACTTTTACCTCCCACGGTCTGGACTTGCACCTTTGATTTTTCCTGCCTAAACGTAAAACTTTGCTTTTTCTCCGCGTTGAAACTCATTCTGTTGTCGAGATCTTTTGCAAACCTGAGTTGTGTCTTCTGGGGTGCTGGCTACTCCTGCCAGCTTGGTGTCACCTGCAAATTTGATGAGTTCCCTCATCTTAAATCATTGCTGAAGATATTGAAGAGTCCTGGGCCTAAGACGGAACCTTGTGGTACCCCCGCTGCTTCCGTCCCTCCGTGTGGACGTGGCGCCGTTGAGGACTACTCGTCGAGTACGGTTTGCCAGCCAGCCGCAGAACCATCTGGCGGTGACGTCGTCCATTCCGCCTTTTCCTAGCTTTACCGAGGAGTAGGTTGCGGTCTACCTTGTAAAATGCCTTACTGAAGTCTGAGTATACTACGTCAGGGCTTTTCAACCAGTGGTACGGGGACCACCTGTGGTACATGGGCACCTGGCAGGTGGTACGTGACCATCCTAGAGAAGTGGTAGCAGAGGAAGGGAATGAGCTGAACCGGTGGCAGCACCGCACAAGCCTGAGCGAGAGACGGCTGGAGCTGCAGGGCTGTCAGGGCTCAGCGGAAGCACCAGGATCAGCGCCAGGCTCCAGCTGGAGCTTTGCACTGATCCTGGTGCTTCTGAGCCCAGAAGAAGCACCGATCAGCTGGAAAGTTGGAGCATCTTCAGGGTCGTGTGATTTGCATTCAGATGTTTGGCAACTGATTCATATTTATTTATTTATTATTTTGATTTATATACCGCCCTATTCCCGTAGGACTCAGGGCGGTTTACAGGGCAGTTAAAATCATACCATACAAAAATTAGGAGATTTAAAACAGTTAATTAAAACAATTAATTGAATTTAGAGCCCCAAATTTAAAAAAAATTAAAACATTAAAACTCAATTAAAACCCCTCAGTCTAGGCCCGACAGCTCAAAGAGCCAAGTTTTCAGGTCCCGGCAGAATGAGCGGAGGTCGGAGGCAGTCCTAAGTTCCATCGGAAGTTGGTTCCAGAGTGCAGGCACGCCCACAGAGAAGGCCCTCTCTCTGGACGTCACCCGCCGGCAATCCTTCACCGGAGGTACCCTAAGAAGGCCCTCCCTGTGGGAGCGCACAGGACGATGGGAGGTTGATGCCGGCAGCAGGTGTTCCCTCAGATAATCCGGACCCAAGCCATTATGACGGTCACGGTGTCCCAGGGTCATGTGAAGTGACCAAAACCTGCTGCAATCACCCAGCAGAGGAGGGGGGGAAAATAAAAATCAGACATCCCCCCCACACCACAAGGTTTTTGACACCTTGCTAGGCGACTGGTGGTACTCGGATATTGCCATATCCTAAAAGTGGTACAATGGGTGAAAAGGTTGAAAAGGCCTGGAGTACGTCCACTGCGTTTCGCTGGTCTGTTTGTTTAGCTGCTTTGTCGACGAATGAAGTAAGGTTGGCTTGGCGTGATCTGTTTTTGACAAACCTGGGCTGGCTTGCCGGTTATCCCTTGGTTTGCTTCGCGTCGTTCGGTGTGCCAAAGGAAGGAACCAAACGGAACGTGAGCGGTCAACGTTAAAATAGTTTTTTTTAGGTATTTGTAATACTTAAGTGGAATTGGCTGCAGCGAGTTGTCCCGTTTCCCCACCGGGAGATTGACACCCTCCCCGCCTCTTCTTCCCCACCCAGACCACCACCCTGATTGGCCTGTTGAAAACGGCACGGCTGTTGCGCCTGGTGCGCGTGGCCCGCAAGCTGGACCGCTACTCGGAGTACGGGGCGGCCGTGCTCTTCCTGCTGATGTGCACTTTCGCCCTGATTGCGCACTGGCTGGCCTGCATCTGGTACGCCATCGGCAACATGGAGGGCAAGACCATCGGCTGGCTCCACTCGCTGGGCGGGCAGATCGGCAAGCCCTTCAACGAGAGCACCCCGCACCTGGGTCCCAGCATCAAGGACAAGTACATCACCGCCCTCTACTTCACCTTCAGCAGCCTCACCAGCGTCGGCTTCGGCAACGTCTCGCCCAACACCAACCCGGAGAAGGTCTTCTCCATCTGCGTCATGCTGATTGGCTGTGAGTGCCGCCCGTCGGGAGGGCGGGCCCAGTTGGGGAGGCGGAGGGTGAGCGGCATGCCCCTTGCAACGGGCGCCCTTTGCTCTGCTCGTCCTCGGCGGGCGGGACGAGCTGGAACGAAGAGAAGACGAAGCGCAGCCTCTCTCCCGCCCCGCCCAGGGCACCGCGGTGGCAGACAGCGTGTCACCCCTTGGATTGGGAGGGGGAGTTTCTACTCTGATTTGCCAGGTAGTAGGGAGCTGAGGGGGGAGCCCGGGAATGGAGAGACACCCCAGGAGTACCAGTGGGTGAGGCAGGACCCTTTCCAGGCGCCGGGAGTGATAGCAGGACCCTTTCCAGGCGCCGGGAATGATAGCAGCTGACAGGTGCCTTCCTTCTCGCCAGCCCTGATGTACGCCAGCATCTTTGGGAACGTGTCGGCCATCATCCAGCGGCTGTACTCCGGCACCGCCCGCTACCACACCCAGATGCTGCGGGTGCGAGAGTTCATCCGCTTCCACCAGATCCCCAACCCGCTGCGCCAGCGCCTAGAAGAGTATTTCCAGCACGCCTGGTCTTACACCAACGGCATCGACATGAACGCAGTGAGTTGTCTCTGCACGCTCCCCCTACAAACCCGAGATCCTGGCGGGTCTCTGCTGCCCAGGTGACCGGGCAGCTGCGGGTCCAGTTTCCCCCCCTTATGGGGCATTGAAGCGGCTGTGCCACTGGGGTCTCTCCCTTTAGCACCCCCAAAGAGAGTAGAACGGGTCCCCAACCCCTGGGCCTTGAGAAGTTCAGAACCAGGCTGCAGAAGCGGTGGGCGGGCACGCACAGGCACGCAACCCCCTCCCCTTTGCCCGGGTAGCAGAGAGCCCGTGTGCACGCCCTCCGTTTGCGGTTACCCGTTGCTCACACCCATCCCTCCCCTCCGCAGCTGGTCTGCAAAAAGCCAAAAATGTCGCTGGCGAACTCTGGCGAAATCGTTTCGGAGCACTGGATCCGCCTCTCCTTTCTCTGATAGGTCCTCGCGGGCGGACGTTGTTAGGGACGAGGAAGCTTCCCGGGCCCCCGATCCAAACTCTTCCCCCCTCTTTCCCTCCACACACCCCTTGCAGGTGCTGAAAGGATTCCCCGAGTGCCTGCAAGCCGACATCTGCCTGCACCTGAACCGCACCCTCCTGCAGAACTGCCGTCCCTTCCGGGGCGCCAGCAAAGGCTGCCTGCGGGCCTTGGCCATGAAGTTCAAGACCACCCACGCCCCTCCGGGGGACACCTTGGTGCACGCCGGGGACGTGCTCACCGCCCTCTACTTCATCTCCCGCGGTTCCATCGAGATACTCCGGGGGGACATGGTGGTAGCCATTCTAGGTGAGGAAAAGTCTTTCCCCCCCCCCTCCAGTCCCTTCTCCGCCTCGGGTCTTACGGGAAGGACACCCCCCCAAAAAAGTGGCCCTAGAACGGCCCTTGAGAAGGCGGCAGGGCCCTGGATGAATACGGAGCATCCTCTGTCAGAGCACGCACAGATAAACCAGGAGCAAGTACAGTAAACAGCGGTCTACATTAAATGACGGCTTATCTTAGACTATCTTCGGCATTGTACACCAGGAACAATAGACACACGCAGGCTAGTACAGCAGGGTGGAACACACAGCAGTTGTAGCAGGAAATGGACGAGAGAGAGAGAGAGAGAGAGAGAGGGAGAGAGAGAGAGAGAGAGAGAGAGAGAGAGAGAGCAGCAAAGTCTTCCCTTTTATACTCAGGCTCTTAAAGGGATACAGACCCTGCTTGCTCTTAAAGAGACACAGGCCCCGCTCAGTCAATCCTATCCTTGCACCCTCCGCCTTGCATTACATCAGCTGGTTAGCCTTTCAGTCGTTGGTTCCTTTAGCGACCGTTCAAAGTTGCGACGGCGCTGGGAAAAGTGGCTTAGGACTGGGCGCTTAACGACCGTCGCCGCAGCCCCCCATGGTCACCTGATCAATATTCAGACGTTCGGCAACTGGCTCGTCTTTAGGAACGGGTGCAGTGTGATCCCCTTTTGCGACCTGCTGACAAGCTCGTCTTTTATGACAGCAGTGTCCCGAGGTCGTGTGATCCCCTTTTGCAACCTGTTGACGAGCTCGTCTTTATGACGGGAGCAGTGTCCCGGGGTCATGTGATCCCTTTTGCGACCTGCTGACAGGCAATGTCAACAGGAAATCCAGATTCAGATAAAACGAGCGTGTTGTTGACTTGACAATATTTTCCAAAAGAACCGGAAGGCAAGGCAAGAAGCTACGGATGGAAACCGATCGAGCAGAGAAGTCAGGTGGAATTAAGGAGAAACCTCCTGACAGTGAGGACAATCGACCAGTGGAACAGCTCGCCACTAGAGGTTGTGGGTGCTCCGTCAAGTGGAGGTTTTTAGGAAGAGGCTGGACAGCCACTTGTCCGGAATGGTGTAGGCCAGGTCTCCTGCTTGAGCAGGGGGTTAGACTAGAAGACCTCTGAGGTCCCTTCCAACTCTGTTAATCCACGATTCTGGAAGGGTCACCTGCTTAAATGGGTTGGACTAGAAGACCTCTGAGGTCCCTTCCAACTCAGTTAATCCACGATTCTGGAAGTGTCTCCCACTGAAACGGGGTTGGACTAGATGATCTCCCAAGGTTCCTTCCAAAATCGCACAGGGTCTCCTGCTTCATCAAGTGGTTGTGCTTAAACCTCTAGATAGAAACAGTCCTTGGCTTTATTTTTGGGAGAAAGGTCTAATATCCTTAGAGGTCCGTATATCGCAGTATTGCAAATCCCGAACTAAGAATCGCCTGGCCGAATCCCTAAGTTGTACTTTTCCCTCCCTTAACATTGCCCCCCATTGCTCCCCCCAGTATGACCAATCAGGTTCAGACATAACGGTTAGTCCGAGAGAAGTTTGGTACGTGGCTCCCTTCTTCTCCCAGCGGGGTGACATTGAGGCGGCATCTCGAGGAGAAACGGCATTTACTTCCGTTTCTCCAAGCGTTTTGTCACCGCGGCGAAACTGACGTGCCTCTTCTGGTGGGTGTCCCACCGCCCTTGTGCCTTCTTTGTCCACCCCACCCCTCCTCACCTGCAGGGAAGAACGATATCTTTGGGGAGCCACTCAACCTGTACGCCCGACCGGGCAAGTCCAACGCGGACGTGCGCGCCCTGACGTACTGCGACCTGCACAAGATCCACCGGGAAGATCTCCTGGAGGTGCTGGACATGTACCCGGAGTTCTCGGATCATTTCTGGTCCAACCTGGAGATCACCTTCAACCTGCGAGATGTGAGTGGCTCGGCAGGGGCTCCCGGGGCCTGGGCTATCCCCACCCACGCCCCGCGTGGTGCTCCCTAGACTCTTCTGGCATCTTGCCTCTTCCCCAAGTGAAATAGCTGCTTGGCCTTGCAGACCAACATGATCCCGGGGTCTCCCAGCAGTGACGAGATGAACGGGGGCTTCAACCGCCTGCGAAGGCGCAAGCTCTCCTTCCGACGGCGGACCGAGAAAGGTGAGTGTTGGCTGGAGAAAAACACCTTGTCCTCCGGGGACCCCTCCGCCTCTCCCCACATCGGAGCCCGGGCTTTGTCTGCCCTTGTAGATCCTGGCGAGCAAACTGTGAGTGTTCAAGACCCCCCCAGACACACCTGGCTTGGAATCCTGGCATGAAACTGCTACTAGGATACAACACGCACATCCTGTGCTCCTGAGACACACATAGAGTGCTTTTCTTTTCTTTTTTTTCCTGCATGTCCCGCAGACGAGCAACTGGGAGAAGCGAGGTCCCAGGCCAAGGCCCTGCACCTCGGCCAGAACTGCCAGTCTCCAGCCAGCCCCAGGTGGGAGGCGTGCCTCAGCAGCTCAGCAGCCTCCAGTGCCCCCTCCAGCGATGAGGAAGAGACCCCCATCCCCGTCTCCAGGATTACGGAGCTGTCGCCTTTCCACAGGGCCATGGCACCTCTCGCCGTGCCTCCCGCTGCGGCCCCTCCTGAGCAGCAGAGCAGCAACTCCTGCAACCCACTCTCTGGTAAGGCCTGCTGTGGGGCGGGGGGGCGGGCGTTGCTCACCATCCGTAGTTCAATGGGGAAGCAGAAAGAGCGAAAGGTCTTGGCGTCTGCACGACGTGGCACCTTCCTTCGCTTGGGCCACCCACTCCGCTGCTGGGACCCGGTAGGGGGTCGGCCTGCCCACCTCGCAGGGACCCCTGGGACCCCCAGAGGAGTGCCTGGGGCTGACCCCTTCTCCCTTCTGTGTCTCCCCCCCCAGGGGCCTTTTCCGGCATGTCGAACATCTTCAGCTTCTGGACCGAGAGCCGAGAACGGCAGTACCAGGAGCTGCCTCGCTGCCCCACTCCTGCCCACCCCACCCTCAACCTTCCCCTGGCCGGCAGCGGCAGCCTCCCCTCGAGCAGGCGGCACCGGGCCGAGCTGGAAGGCCGCCTGGACCTGCTCCAGAAGCAACTCAACAGGTAGAGCAGACGGGGGGGGCGCACGGTGTGCGTTTGTGTGCATACAATCAGATTGTGCCCTGCAAACTCGGCGGAATCATTCCTCGGGAAGGGAAGCGGCCAGGCTGAAGGCTGTTTTGCCCTCGCCCCCATTGCTCTTTTTGGTTGAGGGGGTGTACCTCTTCATTTTTCCAAGCCCCTGTTCTGGCATGTGGCGGGGCGGGGGGGGGGAGAGGTCCCTTCCTTGCACAAGGGCATCGCAGACTGTTTTCCTAAGACGGATGGATGTGGAGGCAGGTGGACACATGCCCCCAAAGGCGCGTGGAAGAGATGCCTTGTTGTCTGTCTGGGCCTTCACCGCCCAACCCCCCCCCTCTGTCGGTTCCCCCCAGGCTGGAGAAGCGGCTGACTGCAGATGTGGGCTCCATCCTGCAGCTGCTGCAGCACCAAGCGGTCCTGGTACCCCCCACCTACAGCACCCTTTCCTCGCCGCAGCCTCCGCCGAACGCCGAGCCCCCCTTGGGAGAACACCCGCTGCCTTTATCCCCCATCCTGGCCCAGGCCCTCTGCGCCCGGACCCAGGTGAGTGTCCCCTCGTAGGCTGGGCCCTGTCCTCTGATCTGCTGCACCCCGACGCCTGGGCTCCCCAAACAAAAAACCCAGCGGAACCCCCGCCTTGTTGCTGCGGGACGCAAAGCCGTAAAGTGAGCGTGTCGGATGGCCCAGGTGGACGTGGCGCCGGGGGTTGCCCTTCCGGGTGCTGCCCCTTCCTCCCCCTTTGAAGGCCCCCCCCCGCAGACTGCTCAGGGTTTCTCGTCCCTCCTCAGATGCCCCTTTTCCCGCCTCCCCGCCTGGACGCCGCCGAGTCCAGCGACGAGGTGGTGCTGCTGATGGAGCCGCCCTACGTGGCCCCACGCCGCCTTTCGCTCCCGGGACAGCTGGCCGCCGCAGAGGACCCGGACTTGCCCCCGGATTTGCACAGACACTGCTCGGACCCCGGCAGTTAATGGACTCTGGACAGACAAGGGACTCTCCGCGTGACGGAGAGCAGACGGTTGGATCCAGATCGCCAGGGGGTTCCCTGCGGCCTCCCGCCAGGGGCAGCTAGCTGCCTGGCACAGCCGACTCCCACAACGTTAGCTGGCCTAACGGGCAGGCCGGTCCCAGGGGACTGGCAGGGAGGGTGGCGGGAACCGTGGCGTCGTGAGGACGATGGGACAGGACGCCAAGCGCGAGGTTCAGAGCGCCGTTGGGGACGCTGAACATCGGGGTGTATCCTCCTCCTCTGACCACCCCAGGGGGCTGAGAAGAAAGGGGGAGCTCCTGTAGGGACCTCAAGCTGGACACCCCCCCCCCCCGAGGAGGGCAGCTTGGCCCAGCAGTGTGCAACTCCCGCACCGCCTTGCTCTGGGGAGCTGCGATCTTTGTGAGCAACACAGGGTGCACGGAGGCCACTTCCTTACTTCGAGAGACGTCCCCCTCCCCAGGTCTTTCATGATCCCCCCCCCATTGTTTCACCAAAGCGACTTCTCCATGGGGTGAGGCGGGGGAGGCGGAGGCTCCAGCTAAGCAATAACTCAAAGCCCCTCGCATCCATCTTGGGGGCGGTGCGCATTGGGGTGCTCGTAGCGACACGGTACGTCGTACGGGAGAGCGGAGATCGGCCCCCAGGACGGAGGACGGACAGGTGCGGATCACTTACTGCTGGGTCACTTTCCCCCCTCCATTAGAATCCGGGCTGTCTCCACAGTCCGCCCCCCCACACACACACACACTACACCTGCTACACTAGACGTCCCTGTAAGTGGGTGCGTGTTGGGGGGCTCGTAGCGACATGCTACGTCGTACGAGAGAACGGAGACTGGCCCGGAGGTCGCGAGGACGGAGGACGGGCAGGTGCGAGTCACTTACTGCTGGGTCACACACACCCCCAGCTTAGAATCCGCGTTGTCTCCACAGCCCGCCCCTCCCCACACACGCAGACTACACTTGCTACACTACACGTCCCTGTACGGGGGTGCGTTCTCTCTACACAGGTGCACCCCGCTTTCCTTCGCCACTTCTTCCTCTGCTGGAAATGGCTGCAAAACGGGGGAAAAAAATGGGGTGCAGGGGGCACACGGCAGACAACGGGGAGGGGGGAGGTCACTGGTTCCCCCCCGTGCCCTGTGGCGTAAGCAGCCCCCACCCACCCATTAAAGGAGCAAGCCGTGGCACGCAATCCCCTTTTTGTCCATCCCGCCACTTCTCACGGGTCGCTCCTGCCCCCCCCTCAGGTGAGGGGGACTTTCTTCCATCAAGGGAGGGGGGGGCGATGCTCCCCCCCACACCGGGCAGGTCTCCGGACACCCCCCCATCCCTTCCCAACTTGTCCCACACCTCCGAACGACGTACGCGACGTTCCCACCCCACCCCGCATGCTGTCCTCGGCAGTAGCAACCGATGCCCAACAATAAATTTGGAGTGGATGACTGCGTCCCTTTCCCCGAAGTCTCGTCTGGTTATTTTTTTGGGGGGGATATTTTGGAGGGGGGGCTGTGTGGGTCAGCCTGGGGGGGTGGGCGGGTTTGCGAAAATCGCAAGAGGGAAAAAGCACTGGAAGTTTTGAAGAAGAGACTGGACAGCAATTTGCCTGAAATGGTCTAGGGTTTCCTGCCTGAGCAGGGGGGTTGGACTAGATGACCTCCAAGGTCCCTTCCAATTTTTTTAAATAATAATAATAATTATTATTATTATTATTATTATTATTATTATTATTATTATTATTATTATTATTATTATTATTATTATGTTCTTGCAAAGGTCTGAGCCTCCACCCGCACCCAATTTAGGTTTCTAAGTGAGACGGCCGTTCGGGTGAGTTGTGCTCCCTTTTACGACCATCCGCACCGCCATTGGGGAGCGGTTCTTAAGTTAGGAACAGGGTTGAATTGAGCCCGGCTTCTCACCCAAGGGGACCGTGGGACCCCACCCCCGGGACACCGTGGCCGTCGTAAGTACCAGACCGTCTGGATTTTGGTCGCGCGACCGCGAGGGTGCCGCAGCAGTCGTAAAGGCAAGAAACCCGTTGTAAGTTTGAACGGTCGCTAGGCTGAGCTGTCGTAAGCCGAGGATTCCCTGCCTGTATTCCTTGCAGGCAGGGAGGAAGGGGGCGGAACAAAGCATCCGATTCCAGGGATCCCCCTCCCCACTTTGGACTACCAGCACGGAGGGGCTTGTCGTGGCGGGAAAGGACAACACAACCCATCGGTCTAGCCAGGGCTGCAGGATTTGGTTCCTCTGGGGTGGACGGCTGAAAAGGACCCATTCAGCCAAGCTGGTCCTCAACTTACGACCGTTCGTTTAGCGACCGTTTGAACTTAACGGGGGCCAAAAAAAAAAGGACGGAGGACCGTCTTCAGCCTTACACCTTTATGACGGGATATGGGCTGGACAACTGACCCACGTTTATGATGGTCGCAGTGTCCCCGGGGAGGGTGGTGGGCTCCCCCCGTGCTATCCCCTTTTTACGACCTTTGGACGAAGCGGGAAGCCAGGCTCACTTAACGACCAAGTGACTGTGGGGATTCATTTAATGAACGTGGCAGGAAAGGCAAAACTCTACCGGTTGCTCCCTCAATGACACAAATTGGGGGCTCATCCGTGGCCGTAAGTTGAGGACCCCCCTGGATGTCTGAGGGAGGGAGGGGGGGAAATGTAGTCTTGGGTCACCTGGCCCAGGTGAGGTAGAACGGCAGGAGCTGACCGTCCCAGGCCGAGAGGCGGGCGTCTTGCTCTGTGCTTCAGCCGAAGCGCTTCTAGTCCTCAGTTTACGATGCTTCCTTTAGGGACCGCAATTGCAACCGTGCTTAAAAAAAAAAAGCTTTCCACACGGAAATGACCGTTCTGGCATCCCCAGGGGGGTCACGGACTGTAAAATCCGGATACTTGGCAACTTGACTCGTATTTATGACGGTCTCAACGACCCGAGATCTCCTTTTGCGACGGGCAAAAAAAGCACCGAATGAGCAGCACAAATTGGGGGGCTGAGTTGCCAGTCAGCTTTGGCGCTTGGGGAGAGGGGGCAGAGAGTTGCAGAGTGACACTGAGGGTTTTGTGTTTGTGAGGGGGCGGGGCCCATGGGGAAGGGAGGGGCCGTTGATTGGCGCTTCGGTGGCACATGGGTCTTGGGGGCTCAGCGTTCGAAATAACCAGCCTTCCAGACCAGGCTCTTCGTTCTCCTTCCAGGCGCAAAAGATCAGAGGCGGCATCAGTTGCCGGAAGACGCTTTATCTCGTTTATTTTCACAATGGCCCTGCTGGGTCGGATGGTGGATTCACGTGGCCCATGGGAGGGAGGGGAAGGGTAATACCTGGAAAAACCTTCTCCCCCCCCCGAGTCCTGAAACTTGTCCCTCGCCACGTCCCAAAAATTGTGTCCTTGGCTGCAGTGTCAGTCATGAGCCAGGAGGGGGCGCGGGTGAGGCCGGACCGGAAGCCCCCTGCTGGCAGTCGAGGGAAAGGATTTGGGACGGGGTGGAGGAGAGCGTGGCCCAGCTCCTCCCCGGTTTGTCTGTTGTGGGCATCGCCGGGTGGCGTCCTTTTCCCCGTGACGAGGTCAGAAGTTGAGCTAAACCGGGCCGTAGGTGCCGTTGTAGCTGAAGGGCTCTCGGCTGACGCACTGGCCGGGGCTGGCTGGCGTCCAGCGCTGGATTCGCACCGGTTCCCCGACCTGGCCGGGCCGGACGATGACCGTCCGGCGGGAGGCGGCCGAGGGGTCTTCGTCGAAGAAGTTGAAGGGCCGCAGCAGGAAGCCCACCACGTTGCCCGGCGTGGCGGTGTTGGGGACGTCTTCCGAGTGCGGGATGTGGAGGAAGCCGACCGTCACCCAGGCCACCAGATCCTGCGGGGAAGCAAAGGGGTGGTGGTGGTGTCAGGAAGACGCGCCCGTGCAGACACACAAAACCCACACCTATGCAAACCCACACCCGCACACACACACACACACACACCGATGCCGCCGTCCTCCCCACCTGCTTGTCGATGCTCTCGTCTTTCCGCAGGAAGTTCTCGAAGCTCACGCTGGGGTTCCAGGGGTCGTTCTGGATGTAGAGGCTGCTGCTGACCCCTTCGTTCTCGCGGTGCTGGGTCACCGCCAGGTGGTACCTGCTCCGGGGAAGGGGGGAGGGCAAAGGGGAGGGAGAGGGAGAGGGGAGGGAGGAAATGGCCTGTCGTCAGCCTCCCAAGACTGGTCCGGGTGGGGTGGACAGTCGCTGGTTCTGAGACGGGGGCAGGTTCTCCTGCTCGAGCGGGAGGTGGGGAAGGGCGGGCAAAGGGGCGGGCTGGACTAGAAGACCTCCGAGGTCCCTTCCAGCTTCTGTTCTGTTCTATTTTATAATCTATTCTATTTCTATGTCTGTTCTATTTCTATTCGATTCGATTCTATTTCTGTTCTATGTCTATTTTATTCTCTATCTGTTTTTGTTCTATTCTCTTTCTATTTTATTCTATTCTATATAGTCTATTTTATTTCTATTCTATATTCTATTTCTATTTCTCTTCTCTTATTCTATTCTATTCTATATAATTATTTCTATTCTATTTCTATTTTACTCTATTCCTATTCTATAATCTATTCTATTTCTATTCTATAATCTATTCTATTTCTATTCTATAATCTATTTCTATTTCCTATTCTGTTATATTCTATTGTATATTCTATTGTGTATTCTATTGTATTCTATAATCTATTCTTTCTATTCTATAATTATTCTATTTCTGTTCTGTTCTATTCTATTCTATTCTATTCTATTCTATTCTATTCTATTCTATTCTATTCTATTCTATTCTATTCTATTCTATTCTATTTTCCAATATCTATTCTATTCTATTCTATTCTATTCTATTCTATTCTATTCTATTCTATTTTCCAATATCTATTCTATTCTATTCTATTCTATTCTATTCTATTCTATTCTATTCTATTCTATTCTATTCTATTCTATTCTATTCCATATTCTATTGTGTATTCTGTTCTATTCTATAATCTATTCTATTTCTATTCTACTCTATATTCTATTTCTATATTCCAATATCTATTCTATTCTATAATTCTATTCTATTCTGTAATTCTATTCTATTCTATTCTATTATTTTCTTTTCTATTCTATTCTATTTCATTCTATTCTTTTATTCCATTCCATTCCATTCCTTATTCTATTCTATTCTATTCTATTCCTTATTCTATTCTATTCTGTAATTCTATTCTATTCTATTCTATTATTTTCTTTTCTATTCTATTCTATTTCATTCTATTCTTTTATTCCATTCCATTCCATTCCTTATTCTATTCTATTCTATTCCATTCTATTCTATTCTATTCTATTCCTTATTCTATTCTATTCTGTAATTCTATTCTATTCTATTCTATTCTATTATTTTCTTTTCTATTCTATTCTATTTCATTCTATTCTTTTATTCCATTCCATTCCATTCCTTATTCTATTCTATTCTATTCTATTCTATTCTATTCTATTCTATTCTATTCTATTCTATTCTATTCTATTCTATTCTATTCTATTCTATTCTATTCCTTATTCTATTCTATTCTATTCTATTCTATTCTTTTCTATTCTATTCTATTCTATTCCATATTTTCTTTTCTATTCTATTCTATTCTATTCTATTCTATTCTATTCTATTCTATTCTATTCTATTCTATTCTATTCTATTCTATTCTATTCTATTCTATTCTATTCTATTCTATTCTATTCTATAATCTTATTCTATTTCTCTTCTCTTCTCTTCTCTTCTCTTCTCTTCTCTTCTCTTCTCTTCTCTTCATTCCTTTCTCGCCCTCCCTTTTTCTTTCCTTGCGCTCCATCCCGGGCGATTTTTCAGAGGAGACGAGACCAGTCGCTCATCCGAGATGCTCGGGCTGGGGAGCGTGGGGCTGGACTAGGAGACCTCCAGGGATCCCTCCCGTCTCTCTCTCTCTCTCTCTCTCCATTCCCAGCCCACCCCCTCCGGGCTCACCTGCTCCAGGTGACCCCCTTCTCCTCCTTCCAGTTGCGGGGCAGGACCAGGCCGGCGTGGGAGTTGAGCTGGAGCCGGTAGCTGCGCTGGTGTTCCCAGCGGTTCTTCCGGGCCGGGTTGGAGAAGAGCAAGTAGCGGGGCAGGGTTTTGCCGATGGGGAAGGCGGCCTGGCGTTCCCGCAGGCGAGGCTCCGGCTTCAGGCGCGGTTGCACCAACCGGTGGGTCGGCTCCCAGGGCAGGGTGATGTTCTCGAAGGCTATGTCCACCGTCTCGAAGCTGTTGGCCGTCCCTACGGGGCAGAAAAAAGGCCGGAATGTCGATTTTGGGGGTTTTTTCTTAAAAAGAAATCCAGTCCCACGTCGGTTTTCGGAGCGAAAGAGGATCGGGGAGCACCGGAGGCTCAAAGAGAACAGGTATTGGGGATGTCCCGTTTAAGGAAGAGAAGGACCCGGGGTGGGGGGTTGTGGGGTGGGGGTAGGGGATGGGATGGGATGGGATAGCAGCCTTCCAGTCTCTCAGGGGCGGCCCCCCAAAGAAGAAGTAGTCAAGCTGTTCTCCAAAAGGGCCCGAAAGGCAGGAGAAGCAGCAACGGGTGGACACTCGTCCAAGCAACCGAGAACTAAGGAGGAACTGCCTGACGGTGAGAAGACAATTAACCGGTGGAATCGCCTGCCTCCATAAGCGGGGGGATGCTCCAACGCTGGAGGTTTTTTAAGGAGAGACTGGACAGACGTTGGTCCGAAATGGGGTAGGGTTTCCTGATTGAGCGGGGGGTTGGACTAGATGACCTCCAAGGTCCCTTCCAACTCTGATTCTATTCTATTCTATTCTATTCTATTCTATTCTATTCTATTCTATTCTATTCTATTCTATTCTGTATTTCTATTCTATACTATTTTTATTTTATTTTTTATTTTAATCCCATTTATATCCCACCCTTCTCCGAAGACTCAGGGCGGCTTACAATTCTATTCTATATTCTGTCTATTCTATTCTATTCTATTCTATTCTATTCTATTCTATTCTATTCTATTCTATTCTATTCTATTCTATTCTATTCTATTCTATTCTATTCTATTCTATTCTATTCTATTCTATTGTTCTGCAAGGGTCTCCTGCTTGGACATGGGGTTGGACTAGATGACCTCTAAGGTCCCTTCCAACTATTCTATTCTATTCTATTCTATTCTATTCTATTCTATTCTATTCTATTCTATTCTATTCTATTCTATTCTATTCTATTCTATTCTATTCTATCCTATCCCAAAGTGTTTGGCCCCAACAGTGGAAATTCGGACTGGGCAGAATCCCCACCACCCCGTCGGTCTCCCCCACGGCCGAGCGAACCCACCTACTACATCCAGGTCAACCTTGTAGTGCACCAGGTGTGTGTGGATGTTGCCTAGCAAGTGGGTGTGGAGACGGGTGCCATAAGCGAGCCCCTCCGGCGTGTAGAAGGAGGCGTGGACGTAGCCCGTGGCATGGACCTTGGTCTCCAGGACGCCGTTCGGGAAGAGCAGAAAGTCCCAAATGTAGTCATAGTTGTACACGGTGGAGGTGGCCCGGATCACCAGGGCATGGCCCTCCAGCCCGGCGTAGAAGGTGGACCCCCCCTGGAAGTTGCTGTCAAAGTGGCGCCGCAGAGGCACGCCGGTGGGTAGCTCAAAGATGCAGATGGCCCGGGGGTAGCGCACCGGCCCGTCGGCGTCGTAGTGGTGGTACGCATCCAGGAAGGTGGCCGACTCCGGACAGTCGATGCCCGGGGCCAGTTCATGGGTGACGCTGCCCATGCCCCAGCCCACGTCGATGTACTTGGTCTGCATGGCGGCGGGCGAGCTGCCGCCGTAGAAGGCGATGGCCTCCTGCACGCTCAGCTCGTAGGCCACCCGCTCGCCGTTGAACCGCACGTCGAAGAGCTGCAAGCCGGTGGAGCTGCGCAGCCGGAAAGCCAGGCTCCAGCCGGCGTACTTCACCAGGTTGCCGTCCACTGAGTACTGGCGCCCCTGCGGCTCGCACACCTTGGCGCCGTGGTCGTGGGACGGGGGCTCCGTGCTGAACTGCCCGCGCGGCACGAAGCTGGAGAAGAGGGTCTCCTCCGGGTGGGGGACCAGCCGGACGGCGGTCACCTGGCCCCGCGCGTACTCCTGCGCCAGCTCCTGCGGCGTGCCGAAATACCTCCCGTTGTACCACACCTTCTCGATGGACCACCGGGCCGGGTCCAGGTCCCGGTGGTTGATGAGGACTTCCAGGCCCACCGGGTGGAGGAAGAAGCCCTCGATGGCCCGCTGCAGCATGATCCAGGTCCGCCGCTCCCCGGAGGCCAGGCCCCGCGGGGCGATGTCGGTGAAGGTCAGGCAGCGGTCGCCGCAGTCCCCGAAGCCGAAGCCCGAGACGTCAGTCAGCAGCTGTTTCAAGGGGGCCAGGAGCTCCACCAACTTGTCGTAGAGCAGCTTGTACTCCAGCTGAGTCATGGGCCGGGTGGAGAAGGCCACCGGCTGGCCGGTCGGGCGGTAGAAGGTGGGCACGGGCAGCGGACCCACCACGTACTCGGTGACGTTAGGGGTGGGCCCGGTGCCGAAGAAGACCACCACTCGGGCCCGTCGCCGGGGGGGCTGCACGCCGGAGGCCAGGTGGCACAAGGCCTGGCTTTTCTTGGGGGTCAGCATTTCGATCAGGAAGAGGCTGTTCTTGGCCAGGGAGCCCCCCTTGCTGGGCTGGAGACCCAGCTCGGGGCGGCTCATCAGGAACGTCCGGACGGCCCGGAGCTCCGTGGGGCTCAAGTCAGCGAAGATGGAGGCCTTCTCTCGACTCAAGGGCGGCAACGGGCCCCGGCCGGCCTGGACCAGGAGGCAGAGTGTCGCCACCGCGCAGGCGAAGCGCATCGACATCGTGACCGGTCTGTTGGAGGGATAGAAAGGCAGTCAGCAGGGGCCAAAAGGAAGGGACACACACAGACACACACACACACACACACACACACACACAGAGAGAGAGAGACAGACAGACAGACAGACAGGGAAGGGACACAAACAGACACAGAGAGAGAGAGAGAGAGAGAGACAGACAGACAGACAGACACGCACACCAAGTGTTCCTCTATGGGCTGTGAACTGCCCCGGCTCTGAGGGATCTGGGCTGCTCCATCTACCTGGAGGGCTGAGTGGATGGAGCCAAGGGGGAGGGGAAAAATAGGGAGAGGGGAAGGAGGGAGGGAGGGGGGGAAGGAAGGAAGGAGGAAAAGAAGAAAGCGGAAGGAAGGAAGGAAGGAAGGAAGGAAGGAAGGAAGGAAGGAAGGAAGGAAGGGAAAGAAAGAGAAAGGAAAGAAAAAAGAAAGAAAGAAAGAAAGAAAGAAAAGGGAGGGAGGGAGGGAGGAAGGGAGGGAAAGAAAGAAAGAAAGAAAGAAGGGAGGGAGGGAGGGAGGGAGGGAAAGAAAGAAAGAAAGAAAGAAAGAAAGAAAGAAAGAAAGAAAGAAAGAGAAGGGAGGGAGGGAGGGAGGGAAAGAAAGAAAGAAAAGAAAGAAAGAAAGAAAGAAAGAAAAAGAAAGAGAAGGGAGGGAGGGAGGGAGGGAAAGAAAGAAAGAAAGAAAGAAAGAAGAAAGAAAGAAAGAAAGAAAGAAAGAAAGAAAGAAAGAAAGAAGGGAGGGAGGGAGGGAAAGAAAGAAAGAAAGAAAGAAAGAAAGAAAGAAAGAAAGAGAAGGGAGGGAGGGAGGGAGGGAAAGAAAGAAAGAAAAGAAAGAAAGAAAGAAAGAAAGAAAGAAAGAAAGAAAGAAAAAGAGAAGGGAGGGAGGGAGGGAGGGAAAGAAAGAAAGAAAGAAAGAAAGAAAGAAAGAAGAAAGAAAGAAAGAAAGAAAGAAAAGGAAGGAAGGAAGGAAGGAAGGAAAAAAGAAAGAAAGAAAGAAAGAAAGAAAGAAAGAGAAGGAAAGGTAGGAAGGAAGGAAGGAAGGAAGGAAGGAAAAAAG
>NW_028148377.1:0-30474 GCF_947247035.1 Vipera ursinii | reverse complement strand
AAAAGGAGAAGGATGGGGAAATGGTTGTATTCATTGGACCATCAAAGGACCACCAAATGTTAATACAGGAGATAGCCAAGTTCTATCTGTATATTTTGTATGTTCCCATCAAAGCCATATTTTCAGCTTTTAGATTATTTAAAGTTTTATTAGTTTTCAGCATATGAGCAATGAAAATACTAAAGTAAATAATGGAAAAGATGGAGAAGGGAAAAGGGAATAGGGAAGTGCGATAGAGAATAGGAAAAAAAAGATTTTGACTTCCGACTCCCCTTGGTGCAGCAAAGTTGACTATCAAATTCATATCTGAACTTTTTACTTTTACAATATAATATAAGCTATAATATAATATAAGCTAGCCATTTCAATAATATCCAGTCTATCTAATTGGTAAAACCCAAAATCAAAATTTCATTTATTTTTACTTCAAGCACAAAGTCTAGAATGGTATAGATGTGGCAGTAAAAGTGTTGATATTCTTTTCTGTAATAAGTACAGTCAGTTTAGCCATCTTTGCTAGCTCCATCAGCTTTTGTTACCATTCCTCCTTTCTGGGAATCAATGTAGTCTTCCATTTCAGAGTGTAAAGTCATCTTGCTGCTGTCAACATATATAACGTCAAATGTTGCTATTTTCAGCTTTTATAGAATGTTGAAAAAGGTAGTTCTTGGTTTTTATTTAAATTTATTATCATTTCCAAAATAACCACATTGCACTGATGATCATCAAAGTTTGGAACTGGTGAAGTAATATTTGGACTGAAATATATTTAAAATATTTTAAAATGCATTCTTAATAATCTATAATAATCACTTAAAATTGCAGTTATTTTTAATCCCAGGAATACGTTCTTTTACTTTGTTTTACCTTGCTTTCCTATATTTAGGATACTTCTAGGATGGAGCTGGAAGGGACCTTGGTGGTCTTCCAGTCCAGCCCCCTCCTCAAGCAGGAGACCTATATCATTTCAGACATGTAACTTTCCAGTCTCTTCTGAAAAAACTCAAGAGAATGCAAGTTTTTGTAGTGGTAAATTGTTCTCACTGTTAGGAAGATGCTCCTTAATTCCAGGTTGCTTCTCTCCTTGATTAGTTTGTATCCGTTGTTTCTTGTCTTGCCTTCTGGTGCTTTAGAAAATAAATTCATCCCCTCCTCCTTGTGGCAGCCTCTCAAATACTGGAATATTGCTATCATGTCCTCCCCCCCCTTAGTCCTTCTTTTTACTAGATTGGCCATTCCAAAATCCTACAACCATTCTTCATATGTTTTACTCTCCAGGCCTTTAATCATCTTAGTTGTGGTTTGCAGTTTTTCCAAAGTCTCAACATCTTTTTTGTAATGTGGTGACCAAAACTGGATGCAGGATTCCAGAGGTGGCCTTACTAAGGCTTTATAAAGCAGTACTAATACTGTACATCACGTTATTTTCATTCTATGACAATTAAGGATTTTATTAGCTTTTTTTTTGGCTGCAGCCATATTCTGCTGGCTCATGTTTAAATGATTGTCCACTAGGACTATAAGATCCCTCTCGCAATTACTGTTTTTGTGCCAGGTTTTCTCTAATCTATACTTGTAGCTTTGGATTTTCATGCTTAAGGGTAAAACCTTGCTTTTCTCCACATTAAATATAATTTTATTGAATATGGCACATAGCTCAAGTCTATCAAGATCTTTTTTCGAATCTGACCTCGACTTCTGAGCTGTTAGCTATTCCCGCCACGTTAGGGTCATCTTTTTTTTGCTCAGAATTTCACTGCCTCCTATATTATTACAAAATAGGAATGAATTTGATTGTTTTTCACTTGAAATATGATTTTTTTTTAAAAATGATAGACAATTTTTGGATGTAAAGATAAAAATCTCTTAAGTGCAAAAGGTTTCAGTATGGAGGTCTTCCATTATTATTACTTATGTTTTGAAAAACCCTATTTCTTATCTGAATGTCTTTTCAGTTCATATATGGCTCTGGAATGGTGGTAACTGAAAAGGACTACTACTTTCAAATGATTCCAAATGTACTTTATCAGTATATAGGGATTATGAAGTTAATCCAGCATTTCCACTGGAATTGGATTGGATTTTTCATTGCCAATGGGATGCATTTAGAGTGTGTCATGAACATCATCATTCCAGAATTTGCAAAAAATGGTATCTGTACTGCAAACATATATACATTCTTTTTGTGTCATGGTGAAAAACGCATGAAATGTTTAGAACAAGCTTACTATGAAGTCATGAACAGCAAAGCCAAAGTGCTGGTTTTCAGTGGAGACATGCGTTCCATGATGCTTTTGAGATGGTTGCTCTCTTCCAAATTTGAGTATCTGATACAAAAACCTGAAGGCCATGTTTGGCTTATGACTGCTGGGATGGAGCTGAAAAACATCATTGCACCTTCTGAGATGCCTATACTTGAATTCCATGGTTCATTTTCCTTTACAGTTCATTCTGAGGAAATCCAGGGATTCCAGCAATTTCTCCAGAAGAGAAACCCTTTGAATTCAGAAGGCGATGGTTTCATCAGAGATTTCTGGGCTCAGATATTTGACTGTCCATTCCCGGACTCTAGGTTCCATCCTAAGAAGAGAGATGCCTGCACAGGGATGGAAAAACTGGAGGACCTTCCTGAGCATGTCTTTCCAATGAGGATTTCAGGCCAAAGCTATAGCATCTACAATGCTGTTTATGCTGTGACTCATGTCTTACATGCCATCTATGCATCAGTCTCCAGACACAAGGCAATGGATGGAAGGGAGAGAAGAAAACATCTGAATCAGCAGCTCTGGCGGGTAATGGCTCAAAAATTGTGGCATAGAAAATGATGTCTGTTACTTTTCATAAGATAGAGTTTCAGTATCTATCTGTCCTAGCCAGTACAATTAATGATCATCTATAGTTATATTTACAGGTAATGAATGTTGTGTTCTGGTTGCCACGCTGAACTCATTTTTGTAGAATGATTGAAATTTCAGTTAACAAAGAAAAGAACATCAATCTGTGAGACACAATAGTACATAGTACACTATGTAATATCCTATATAGAGCAGAACATCAAACTGTGGGATACAGCAATATATACAATTTTATATATGAGATATAATGATAATTGAAGTCTAAAAATGAAATTATGGTTGTGAATTTAAAAATACAGTGTTCCACTCTTTATTTCATTTTTTCCCAAAATTCTCATGTTTTGGTTTCAAACCCAATGTTTCCCAGTCACAAAATAAAGCAATATGACTAGAGAAGTATTTATGTAAGGAAGTTTAAAAAATTAAAGTATTCTGTGCGATGCTGAAATGACTTTTTTGCTGTCAGCTGAGCCTCCTTTACAATGTCCCTGAACCCAGAAATGGAGGGAGCAAAACCTCAATCACTTTTTGTTTCTCATTTCAGCTTTCTCATCTGTTGAAAACATTATCATTTAACAACAGTGCTGGAGACAAAATTTCCTTTGACCAGGAAGGCTCTCTGCTTGCAGGATTTGACATCATAAATTGGGTCTCATTCCCAAACCAATCTTTCATTGGAGCAAAAGTTGGAAGGATGGATCCATGGGCACCTCCACATAAACAACTTGTCATTAAGGAAGAAGAGATAGTATGGCATCATGGATTTAAACAGGCAAAAATTTTTATGCCATTAATTCCAGTGAACGTAGATTGAAATGCATTCTCTTCCTCAGAGGAATCCTATACCAGTTCTTCCAGAAACTGCCATGTGTTTCTCATTAGAATTCTCTAGATTTTCTTCATTGTGCATTGAGTTGAGGTAACCAAGAAAAACTTTCAGAATATTTAATCAAGTACCCTTAAGTTTTTCCTCAGTCAGTATTAGCCATAAGCAATGTTATACTTTCTACCACACTAAGAATTTGCCATTGATTATTCAGAATTCCAAAATCAGAATTTCCATTGTGTAAAAACACCATTTGGAAAAGCTGATAATTATGTAGTTGTTATTGTGAAACAGGATTATCTCCCTTTAAGAAGGTTGATGCTTTTTCCCAAGCTGTCGAAATCTCAGCTAACTCAATTATTTAATATTAAGGAATTATTTTTCTATTTCATCTTGAAAAAAGTTTAAGTATGAATTAATGTTTCCGAGCCCATATCTTTGAGGATGACCTTTTTCATCTTATTTTGCCAATAGTCACGACCTGTCTCTCTGTGTAATGCCAAATGTCAGCCTGGTTATCAGAAGGAAACAAAGGAGGGAGAACCATTTTGTTGTTACAATTGTGTGCCTTGTCCAAAAGGGTGGATATCTAACAAAACAGGTGAGGTGAATAGGTAAAAGATTAAACAACAGGATAATCTTCCATTCACACAGTTCACATTTTCCCAAGCTGTAAACATCTCACCTAACTCAATAATTTAATATTAAGGATTTATTTTTATTTTTTTCTTAATTTTTTTTAGTAGGAGTCATTCTACTTAGAAAGTACAAAATTTCACTGCATGCCCGCAAGTAACCCAAGCATTAATTTTTCTGAGATCAAAATTTTGAGGATCTTACTCTTCATGTTGTCTTGCCAACAGACATAACCTATCTATGTATGTAATGCCAATTAACAGAAACAAAAGAGAGAGAACGGTTGTTGTCTAGAAGGGTGGATATCTAACAAAAAAGGTGAGGTGGTAGTTAAAAATAAACACACTGAACAAAAACAACTACAACAAAAGGCTACAATAACTATTATCATTATCATTATTATTATTCTTCCCTGGGTGCATTTCATACTATTCCAAAGCATCTAAGATTATTTTTAACTTATTTTTTATTAGTCTCTTAGGTAAAAATCCATTTTTGTCTGTATGTATTAATTCAATCAAAAATTTCTTTAATCTTTCTGCTATTATTGAAGCAAAAATTTTATAGTCCAGATTTAATAGAGATATTGATCTATAATTCTTTATCTGTGTCAAATCTGAATCTCATTTAGATATTAAATTAATGTTGGTTTCTATCCACATTTTTTGTATTTTAGCATCTAAGAGTATTTCATTACCAGTTCTTCCATTAGTGGTCTTAATGTATTTTGTAGATATTTATAAAACTCTGCAGTTAGCTCATGTGGACCCAGAGTCTTATCATTATTTTTTTTGCCTTCTTATAGCTTCTCTTACCTCCATCACTGATATTTTTTTCATTTAGCATTTTTTGTATATTCTCTGGAATCTTTTGATATCTCAGCATTTTTAATATATTGCTTTATTTTTTCTTGAGAAGTTTCTTCTGTGTCATATAGTATGTCATAAAAGTCTTTGATTACTGTTTAATTATGTCATTTTGGAATTGTAAATCACCTTTTCAGTCTTGCAATTTATTTATCTTTTTTTCTCTCTTTTTTTCATTTATATGCTAACCACCTCCCCGGTTTGTTGGCATTTCAAAGAAATTTTGTTTTGCTCTTTTAATTTGTTGGGCCCTTTTTAGTTTAATTTATGTTTTATTGTTTCTTGTATAATCATGCTTAAGTCAGGAGATATCCATATCATATCAGTTCTGGACCATGGTTTATGCCTGTTTGAGTAAAATATATATTTTTGGATTCTTTTCTCTCCATATATCCTGTGTACAGGTTTCTTGTACCATTTCAAAGAAAGTTTTAGGTAGTATGTTCCTTTCTTTTTTCCCAATTTAACTGCTTCTGTAGTTCAGCTTCCTGTCTACAATTCCATTAAAGTCTCCCATTTAGCAAATATTTTGATATTCCAATTCCACTATTTTTTATATAATGTTTGGTAAAAATCTTGGTTTTTTTATTTTATTCAAATAGAAATAATACAAACATAACACATATAAATCTAAATAAAAGCAGTATAAAATACAAATAGTACAGTGCACCCACACCCCTGGGCACCATTTTTATTACCTATATTTCTTCTCATATAACAACTAACAATATACAGTATTTCAATTTTGCCCTTATCCCTTCCAAAACAGCATAAATTCTTGAGCAGGTTTATTCCCTTTGCCTTCCACCAAGACTGTTTTTATAATATCATCCCATATTCCATTATAATTATTTACTTTAATCATCCCTTTTTAAAATTTAATTTTTGTTGTTAATTTATCATTTATTGCATATTGCATATTTCATTATACCACTCATTTCTTTGAATATCCCAATTCCGTATCCAATATTTAACCATCACTAATCTAGTTGTCATGATCAAATTTACAATCAATTCCTTTTTCACTTCATTTATATCTTGTTTTTCTACCAGTAACAGTAATGCAATCCTCGGTGACATATCTAAATTTACCTCCAAAAGTTTTCTAATTTCCCTAAACACCATGTCCCATAGCTCTTGTGTGCTATCACAATCCCACCACATATTTTTATAAGTTCCAATCTCTTTCTTGCACCTCCAGCAAAAATTTGCATATTTAACATTTATTTGATTTAATTTACGTGGTATTAGGTACCACCTCCATATCAGTTTATATCTGTTTTCCTTAACTCTAACTGACATATTATTATATACTTTTCTGTTCCAAATATTTATCCAGTCTTCATCATTTATTTATCCTAAATCTGTTTCACAGATTAATTTTAAACCTTTTGCCTGATCTTCTAGTTCAGTTAATATGATGTATATTTTCCCAATTCTTCCTTTATCTAGTTCAATCTTAGGGAATTTCTCTATTTCTACTACCGGTGTTAAAGGAGAAATTCCTAGTATTAACTGACATCTCCATTTATTCCATAATTCTATCAAGTTTTTTAAAAGGGATTTTGAATTCTCTTAACATTTTTTAAAATATCTTTCTTAAACCAATATGTTTCTATAGGATCGCCTATTTCCCTTAATTCCTCCAATTCTATATCACTGCATTATAAATCTCTGTCTGCTATAATATCTGGGACCACACTTAATTGATTAGTTACCCAGTAATTTCTAACATTTGGAAGACCCAGCCCACCCTTTTTTAATGGTCCATACCTTAAAGCTTTACTTATTCTTGCTCTCTTGCCTCCATTACAATACACTTCCAGCAATCTCTGTATTTCCTTTAATTCTTGATACGAAAACTTAATTGGGATCATCCAAAACAAAAATTTAATTTTTGGTAAAACTTTCATTTTTAATGCTGCAATTCTTCCATACCATGATGTTTTTACTTTTTGATATTTATGCATTTTATTTTTTATATCTTTCTTTAACTTCTCATAATTTATCTTCTTAAATTCTTGAATATTTTTTGGGATGTCAGTGTCTAAATATTTGATACTATCTACTATTTTTAATTTATATTTTTCTTTCAATACATCCATTTCTTCTTTACTATGGTTATATAACATCATTTCTGATTTTTCACAATTTATTTGCAATCCATTATATTTCCCAAGGGACGCGGTGGTTCAGTGGGTTAGGAGGGCTGAGCTTGTCGATCAGAAGGTCAGCAGTTTGGCGAGTTGAATCCCGAGTGCCGCATAGCAGAGTGAGCGCCTGTTACTCGTCCCAGCTTCTGCCAACCTAGCAGTTCAAAAGCACGTAAAAATGCAAGTATTAAAATAGGGACCACTACAGTGGGAAGGTAACAGCGTTCCGTGTGTCTTTGGCATCTAGTCATGCCGGCCACATGACCACAGAGATGTCCTCGGACAAGCACTGGCTCTTCAGAGTTGGAAACGACTAGCACGCATGTGCGGAGGAACCTTTACCTTTACCTTTATATTTCCCAACAAATTTTGAAAACTCAACAGTGGCCACAGGATTGGAAAAGATCAGTTTACCTTCCAATTCTAAAGAAAGGCAGTGCCAAAGAATGTTCAAACTATCGCACTATTGCACTCATTTCACATGGTAGTAAAGTTATGCTTAAAATCCTACAATCTAGACTCCAGCAGTATGTGGATCGAGAACTACCAGATGTACAGGCAGGATTTAGAAGAGGCAGAGGAACTAGAGATCTAATTGCCAACATACGCTGGATCATGGAGAAAGCTAGGGAGTTCCAGAAAAAACATCTACTTCTGCTTCATTTACTCTGCTAAAGCCTTTGATTGTGTGGATCACAACAAACTGTGGCAAGTTCTCAAAGAGATGGGAGTACCACACCATCTTATTTGTCTCTTGAAAAATCTATATGTGGGTGCGGCAAGGCTGTATACTGTCGCCTTGCCTGTTTAACTTATATGCAAAGCACATCATGAGAAAGGCAGGGCTGAAAGGCAGGGATGAATCAAAAGTTGGAATTAAGATTGCTGGGAAAAATATCAACAACCTAAGATATGCAGATGATGCCACTCTAATGGCAGAAAGTGAAGAAGAACTAAAGAGCCTCTTGTTGTGAGTGAATAAAGAGAGTGCAATAGTTGGTTCAAAACTAAACATTAAGAAAACCAAGATCATGGCATCCGGCCCTCGCATTTCCTGGGAAATAGATGGGGAAGAAATGGAGGTAGTGACAGATTTTATTTTTCTAGGCTCCAAGATCACCGCGGATGGGGACCACAGCCAAGAAATTAAAAGATGTTTGCTCCTGGGGAGGAAAGCCATGGCAAATCTAGATAGCACACTAAAAACCAGAGACATCACCCTTGCAATAAAAGTGCGTATAGTCAAGGCTATGGTCTTCCCAGTTGCAATGTATGGCAGTGAAAGCTGGACCATAAGAAAGGCTGAGCGCCAAAGAATTGAAGCCTTTGAACTGTGGTGCTGGAAAAGACACCTGCGAGTCCCTTGGACTGCAAGACGATCAAACTGGTCAGTCCTCTTTAGAAGGCCAGATCCTGAAGTGGAAACTCAAATACTTTGGCCACCTAATGAGAAGGAAGGACTCACTGGAGAAGAGCCTAATGCTGGAAAAGGTTGAGGGTAAGAGAAGAAGGGGATGACAGAGAATGAGGTGGCTGGATGGAGTCACTGAAGCAGTAGGTGTGAGCCTAAATGGACTCCAGAGGATGGTAGAAGACAGGAAGGCCTGAAGGAACATTGCCCATGGGGTCGCGATGGGTCAGACATGACTTTGCAACTAACAACAACAACAACATATTTCCCAAATTCATTCAAATGTGAATATACGCCCTCTATAGAAGCTATGGGATTTTGAAATATTAGTAATGTATCATCTGCAAATAAATTTATTTTTGTTTTCTTATATACACCAATTCCTTTAATCAATGAATCTTTCCTAATTGCATTTTTCAAAACCTCCATCAATAATCCAAATAGAACTGGGGATAAGGGGCAACCATGCCTTGTTCCCCAGCTTAAGGTTATTGTCTCTGTAACAACATCATTTATGCCTTATTCTCTGAGTATAGTTGATTTATCACCTTTCTAAAAATTTTTCCAAAGCCTAATATTAATATTTTCAATGTAGTTCATTCCACACAATCAAAGGCCTTAAAAACGTCTAATGCCAATAAACCAGCCTTTAATTTTTGATTCTTTATGTAATAGCCTAAATTTAATACCCTTTTTACTACATCTGACATTTGTCAGCCTCTTATAAATCCACACTGATCATTTTTAATATAATTCTCTATAAATGTATTCAGTCTATTTGTCAATATTGCTGTAAAAATATTAGCATCCTGATTAATAAGGGCTATTGGTCTATACGATCCTGGATTTGTAAGATCTTTATTAGGTTTCGCTATCAATATTATCAGAGTTTGCTTCCAGGAACTTGGAATAATTCCCCCTTTCATTATTTTATTAAACATTAACCTCATCTTCAATACCAATAATCCTTTACATTTTTTATAATATTCTGCACCTACTCCATCTAACTCTGGTGCTTTATCTATTTTCAGTTTATTAATAATTTCCAGTATCTCCTCCTCTTCTATTTGTGGTTCCATTATTTCTTTATCATATTCTCGAACTTTACAGTTTAAATTCTTTTCTATATATGCCTGACTTTCATTCAAATTTATTTCCTTTTCCTTATATAACTTTTCAAAACACTTCTGAAATATCAACAATTTTTCTCTTATCATGTTACATTTTTCTCCCTTTTCATTCTTTATTACTCCAATCAGGCTTTTTGCCTTTTTAACTTGTGTGGCTTTAGCCAACATTCTAGAATTTTTATTACTATTTTCATAAAATTCCCTATTTAAATAAATTAGATTTCTTTGAACCTGTTCTAACTCAATATTTTGCAACTCTTTTCATTTGGCTAATAATTCTAACATAATCCTATTTTCTCTACTTTCTATATATTTACTCTCTATTTCTTTATTTTCCTCCTCCAACCTTTTTATATTATAATAATATTTTATCCCTAAACCTCTTACTGCTGCTTTCGTTGCATCCCATATTACACCTATATTACTACCTCCTTCTTCATTTATAGTCCATATGTCTTTTAATTTTCTTTCCATTTTTCTAAAATCTCTTTATTTTTAAAAATCCTTAAATACATTCTCCATCTACCTGCCTGTTTATAATCACAATCTACTTCCATTTCCATAGTTACCATTGCATGTTCTGATATTTTAATTATTTTTATCTCTGCTTTCATTATTTTAGATAATATTTCCCGTGTTACAAATATATAATCTATTCTTGTAATTTTTTTATTTTTTCTAGAAAAATAATTATGTCTCTTTTGATTGCCATGTAATTCTCTCCAAACATCTTTTAATGTATTTCTATTAATAACTTTACTTAAATCTGTATTATTATACTTTATTTCCACTTTTGATGGATTGGATTTATTTTATTTATTTATTTTATACAAGTTTTATTGATTTTTTAATATTTACATAAAAATGTATCTGTGAAACAATATGGGGGTTGGGTAGTTTAAATAAAAACCCATTGTAAATAGTTCAGGTTACATCAACAGAGATGCCCTCTCTAATTCCCTTAGTGATTACATAGTCAAAATAAACAAGTTAATATTTTTCTAGTTATAGTCCAGTCAACCAACAAAATTCAAGATATATTTTCACTAGTACATATCAATATCCTGTTTTTAAATTTTATCTAATTGCAATAGGCTATTATAGAATGGCCTATAGTATATAGAAGAAAGCTTAATTTTGGGTAACCCACAATTCCCTATTTCAATAAAGAATAGTTCTTTTGTCTACAAAAGTTATATTCGTCATTACAAAACATTCTTATATTTTACCATTAAAGTCTAGTTTTCATCTTAAAATTCTAGATTCTATACTATAGTTCAGAAATAGCCACTAAATATTCTATAAATCAGCTTAACCGTACATCAATTATAAACAGACTATCTTTTGATATGTTATTCCAAATTCTATAATATGATTCGAAGTTATATTTCCTTTACAAATCTAAAAGCTAAATGTAAAATCAGTATTATTATTTTTTTGAGATTCTCCTTGAACCATAGAAAGATATTTTTATAGTCTATCTTTAGGAATCCCAAAAAAGAAACAAGTTCAGTTTTTTAAATCTAACTCTTGGCTTCCTTTTCTGTCAATCATGCTTCGCTCTTGGTATCTTTAAATTCTCAAATGTATCTTCCTTTCTTCTTATACCCCTTATTTGAATCCAGGGAGCATATCCAAATGTCAGTTTTGCAAGGAAAATGTCCCCTTTATAGCCATTGTATTTTTGCTTTGATAGTTTGGTTTTTGGTGGTTGATATAATATAGTTGTCATTAAATCAGTCAAGTCTTTTTGAACTTCAAATTCTATCTGGGTTAGGTAGAAAGTAGTAGCTGGTATTATGGTTGTCATTTGATTAATTGAATTCTCATTATAGTATATTTGGAGGCCTTTAGTGTCTTCACTCTTGATGTTGCTTGGTTCAGGTGCTGTTGTTTTTTGGCCTGTAAGTTTTGTAGTTACCATTAAAGTTTGGACTTTATGGTTTTCTGTTTTCTTTAAAATCTCTTATTTTGATGTTAGTTTCCACTTCTTCTATTTGGTTTTGGGTTATCTTTTCCTCATTTAAATTCAGAGTTTGATTTGGTGGTTTTAAGTTGTCAGATTTTTCTTGCAGTTTGGTTTTAATTTGCTCTGTCATTGCCAAGATCGTGTCTAGTATCAGTTTATAATCAAGTGGCGGGATGTATTCATCTATTTCATTGTTTGCAGTTAAATCTTCCATGGAGGCTGTTTTAATAATAGTCAAAAAATTTCCACCTCCTGAAGAGTTTTAATCAGTGCCAGGTGTTCCCACACTTATCTTCAAGGACAGCTTGTTATTCAGTCAGCTCTCACAACAGAAAAAAGAAATTTACTTGCTGTACTAGGTTATGCCACAAGTTGTCATCAATAACATATAACATGCAAAGTAAGAGAGTTTTTTTTCTTTTTCTTTTTCCAAATTAATATAGAACTTTTGTAAAATTAGTCCAATTTTTTTATTTACAGCTTAGAGAGAAAATGGGATAGTGAATCCCCAATAACAAATTGAAGCTCTTTAGTAAATACAGATGAAATTACTTAAATTCTTTGCTGAATTAATTGTATTTCTTTTGTAACTTTGAGGCTTTAAGATTGTTCCCAAAGTAGGCATTTGCCGTTTTCTCAAAACAAAGGGAAGGAGATTTTCAGGAAAGTCCCATAGGAAGGTGATTGAGGGAATAGAAAAGTAAAAGCTCACCCAGGTCCTCCAGATTGCTTCTTAGTGCTAGGTAGTGCTTTTGGCTTTTGGCAGGGAGCGGCTTAGTGATCGGCCATTTTTATGGCCGGTTTCTTCTTCTTCGGGCAAAGGAGATGATCCCGGATTCCAGCAGAGGGCTGCCACCCTTCTGCAATTGCAGGGAAATCCTCCTCTTGGTAATCGCTCCTCCAGGGTGATTTTTGACCCTTTTCAGGGTCCTCCAAACAAGAAAGAAATGGATGGCAGGAAGCAGACTGTCCCTGAACATCCAGAAGCACCCCGTGCACAAACCGGAAGCCAGATTTATCAATTCTTGTATCCATAACCATATTATAATCACCTGCCATTATCACAAACTTTTTTTATTTCTTGTATTTCTTTATATACCCTATTATAAAACTCTCTTTGATTTTTATTACGTGTATGCAAATTTGCTAACGTGATCTTGTGTCCATACATTAACACTTGAATTAGAAGAAATCTTCCTATATCATCTCTTTTTATGGTTTTTATCTTAAATTCACATCTTTTAGCAACCATGATTGCTACCCCTCTTCCTTTTGATGTACCAAATGACTTTTCATATACATCAGCCCAATATAACCGAAGTTCATTCACCCCTTCTTTCTTTTGATGTGTTTCTTGTAAAAATACAATATCTGTTTTCTCTTTGTTAATTGATTTTTTCAATTCTTGCTCATTTATATTTCTCCCCCATGAAATGTACATTCCATGTAGCTACCTTCAACGATTTCCACATCTATTCCTTATATTACATATTCCCTTTGGTCTCCATATGTGCTCTAGCATCAATCTTACATAATTAAAACTACATATTAAGCATATTGACTGAAAATATAAATAGCCTCTTACCCATATACATATATGTTGTCCCCCCTTCCCTTCTTTAGGAGATCTTCCTCCTCTCTGCTGCTTCGGGCCTCTGGGGGGGAAGAGGACCCATCCCTGCATAGAGTTTGGTTGCCCACTCCACCTCCCTTGACCATCATTACCCTTAATTTCTACAGCCAAACTTATATTGTAAAATTACAAATACTTATTTTATTTTATTTTATTTTATTTTATTTTATTTTATTTTATTTTATTTTATTTTATTTTATTTTATTTTATTTTATTTTATTTTATTTTATTTTATTTTATTTTATTTTATTTTATTTTATTTTATTTTATTTTATTTTATTTTATTTTATTTTATTTTATTTTATTTTAATTCCATTTATATCCCGCCCTTCTTCAAAGAATAGGGCGGCTTACAAGCTTAGCAGTAGCCTTCATTCTATGTATATGCCTGCTTATTAGGGCTTTCACACACCCCCAAGCGGCATTATTACAAAGTCAGCTTAATTGCCCCCAATTAATCTGGGTCCTCATTTTACCTACCTTGGAAGGATGGAAGGCTGAGTCAACCTTGAGCCTGGTGGGACTCGAACCTGCACTAATTGCAGGCAGCTGGTGTTACTTAAGGAGGCATTAGCCCACTGCTCCACCATCTCTACAATGAATTTGTAACTCCTGTTGCTTCATCCAGCTTCCCTTTCTCCTGTAGATCTTCTTTATTCATGATTCCTTATTCCTTATTCCGGTTATGGGCCTCCGACGTAAACCTAATAGGAGGTCCTTGATTTGTTTTTTGTCAAAAATTTTTTGGGGGTTAGGGAGGAGGGAGGGTTCCTTTTTTGGTTGTTTGGACGAGGGGGGCAGTCCAACTACCTCTGTTCAGGCTAGTGCTGAGGCTGATCGCGGAGGGGAGGAGCGGGGGTCGGCTGCTTCTGGGGCTCCAGGGCCAGTCGTGGGATTATCCATTCCCACGACGATAGGGAATGGCAGCAGGTGTAGGAACAGAGGGCCGTATCGGTCTCAGGGAAGGCCTCTCCGCTGCTTACAAGCGGTGAGGCACTCCGACCCTCTGGTTCCGCCCCGAGGTCCCGGGAGTGAGGATGTGCAGCCTCCTGAGCTCCGGCTGGTGTATTTGAATGCCAGGTCGGTCGTTAACAAGGCTCCTCTCGTCCGAGACTTGGTCGAGGGTGAGCAGGCTGACCTGGCTTGCATCACGGAAACCTGGTTGGGCCCAGAGGGCGGTGTTCCTCTGGTTGATCTTTGCCCACCAGGTTTCCGGGTGCTGCACCGGCCTCGGGCTCAGGGTAGGGGTGGGGGAGTGGCTGTTGTTATGAGGGAGACCTTGTGTCCGCGGGAGGCCACCGTTCCCCAGATAGTCGGGTGTGAGTCTCTCTTTTTGAGATGCGGCCCTGGTGCGCAGTTGGGCTTGCTGCTGGTGTACCTTTCGCCTAGTCACGCAGCAGCAGCCCTGCCTGAGCTGCTCGATGTCCTCTCTGGGCTGGTGGTTGAGTTCCCGAAACTTATAGTTTTGGGGGACTTCAACCTACCATCGCTGGGAGGATCATCTGAGTTGGCTCGGGAGTTCATGGCTTCCATGACGGCCATGGACCTGACGCAAGTAATTTCGGGACCGACTCATGAAGGAGGCCACACCCTTGACCTTGTTTTCTTGTCTGGACGGTGGTTAGATGATCATGGTGGGGGCTCTCCAATTATTATGCCCCTGTCATGGACCGATCATCATCTCCTGCGGCTGGTCTTCCGTTTTGCCACCCCCCGCCGTGGGTGCTTGGAACCACTCAAATGGTACCGCCCCAGATGCTTAATGGATCCCCAGAGGTTCCAGGCGGCGCTGGGGTCCCCACCTGCCTTCCTTGCTCACAGCTCGGCCGAGGCCTTAGTGGAGGCCTGGGAAAGGACGGCCACTGAGGCTCTTGACCGAGTTGTACCCCTGCGGCCCCTGACCCGGTGCAGATCCCGTCGAGCTCCATGGTTCTCTGCGGACCTCCGGGAGATGAAGCGTCGGAGACGGGGCCTAGAGAGCGGTTGGAGGTCCAGCCGATCCGAACCCGACCGATTGCGACTAAGAGCCTATATTAGGTCTTATCTCGCTGCAATTAGGGAGGCGAGGTCTAACCACTTCGCCACCCTTATTGCGTCCGCAGATAATCGCCCGGCTGCCCTGTTTAGGGTGACTCGCTCCCTCCTAAATCAGGAGGTGAGGGAGGATCCCTTGCAGGGACGTGCCGAGGAGTTTAACCAACATCTGTCGGACAAAATCGCTCGGATTCGGACCGGTCTGGACTCTGACTGGGCAGAGTCTGACGATCAGGACACGGGTGGTCTTGTCGATATCACCTGGGAGGAGTTTGATTCTGTGACTCCGGAGGAAGTGGACAGGATCATGGGGAGGCTGAGCACCACCACATGTTTATTGGACTCGTGCCCTTCCTGGCTGGTTTATGCAGCCCGGGAGAGGACACGCAGCTGGTTCCAGGCAGTTATATCGGCTTCTTTGAGTGAGGGTATCTTCCCCGCCGTCTTGAAGGAGGCGGTGGTGAGGCCTCTCCTCAAGAAGCCTGCCCTGGACCCGGCTGTATTGAACAACTTTCGTCCTGTCTCCAACCTTCGCTTTCTTGCGAAGGTTGTTGAGAGTGTGGTGGCGCATCAGCTCCCTCTGGTCCTGGATGAAGCGGATTATCTAGACCCGTACCAATCGGGTTTCAGGCCCGGGCACAGCACGGAGACGGCATTGGTCGCGCTGGTGAATGATCTCTGGAGGGCTCGGGACAGGGGGCATTCCTCTGTTCTAGTCCTATTAGACCTCTCGGCGGCTTTCGATACCATCGACCATGGTATCTTGCTGCGGCGTCTCAGGGGATTGGGAGTGGGAGGCACAGTTTTACAGTGGTTCTCCTCCTATCTCTTGGGACGTTCGCAGTCGGTGTTGGCAGGGGGGCAGAGGTCAACCGCGAGGTCTCTCATTTGTGGAGTTCCTCAGGGGTCGGTCCTCTCGCCTCTCCTGTTCAACATCTACATGAAGCCGCTGGGTGAGATCATTCGTGGTTTTGGAGTTGGGTATCATCAGTACGCTGATGATACCCAACTTTTCTTTTCGACCCCAAACCACCCCAGTGATGCCCTCAACGTGATGTCCCGTTGCCTGGAGGCGGTTCGGGTCTGGATGGGGAGGAACAGACTCCAACTCAACCCCGACAAGACTGAGTGGCTTTGCATACCTTCATCCCGGGTTTATTCGGACATTCCACCTCTGGCTATGGGGGGTGAACTATTACCCCCCGTAGATAGGGCTCGCAACTTGGGAGTCCTCCTAGATTCACGGCTCACCTTGGAAGACCATATAGGAGCTGTGACTAGGGGGGCCTTCGCACAGGTTCGCCTGGTGTGTCAGTTGCGGCCCTATCTTAGCCGGGATGATCTATGCACGGTCACTCATGCGCTCATGTCCTCCCGTCTGGACTACTGCAATGCTCTCTACATGGGGCTGCCCTTGAGGACCACCCGGAAGCTCCAACTGGTACAGAATGCAGCCGCAAGAGTGGTGTTGGGAGTCTCCCGATACTCCCACGTTACACCTCTGCTCCGTGAGCTGCATTGGTTGCCAGTTGTCTTCCGGGTGAGATTCAAGGTACTGGTAACGGTGTTTAAAGCACTCCATGGCATGGGGCCGGAGTACCTCAGGGAACATCTGCTGCCGGCATCAAGCTCCCTGCGCCCTGTGCGTTCCCACAGAGAGGGCCTCCTCAGGGTGCCACCGATCAGAGAATGTCGATTGGTGGCCCCCAGGGGGAGATCCTTCTCTGTGGGCGCTCCGGAGCTGTGGAATCAGCTACCGGTAGAGCTCCGGATGGCGCCCGATCTTCGCTCCTTTCGTCGCGATCTCAAGACATTTCTGTTTGTACAAGCTGGCCTAGCCTGATGGGGATTGCTGGGGTTGTTTTATCTTTGGTCTTTTATTTTTTCTTGGGGTTTTTAGAACTGTATTTCTATTGTTTTTAACTAGGGCAATTGTTTAATCTTTTTTTAATGTTTGTGTTTGCTATTTTATTCTGCCCTGTGAACCGCCCTGAGTCCTCAGGGAGAAGGGCGGTATATAAATGTTATTAAATTAAATTAAATTAAATTAATTTCTCCATCGCCTCCTCTTTTGCTTCAACTCTGTAAAACCTTCCACCATAAGAAAATCTAAAAAAACCCCGGATATCTCCAGCTGTAGTTAATGTTATTTTTCTTCAATATTTGACAAACTTGATGCATTTCTTTCCTCCATGGTAAAGTCTTATAGCATACATCTGGAAAAAACAATACCTGATGCCCCCCCCCCCAAATATTTTAGACTACATGTTTCACAATTACTGCATCAATTGCTTTTTTTTTTCATATGACCAGAGTCACACCACAATATCTCTCGGCAATTTTCTTCCCAAACTTTTTGGACCGACTCTATGTATCAATATCATATCTTCTAAAAAGGACATCTGGGAGGATCAAAGTAGCCCAATCCTGTACTGCTTGAATCAATTTTCCTTCATTTTCTTCACTTTTCTCTGGATATACACGTATACTTAAATTTAATCAGCATATCTCAATCAAATCCTTTTTCACCTAATGCCTCATAGTTGTCTGACTTTTTAACACCTTATCACGTTCTCCCATCTGAGTCTTCACTTCTGTAATATTTTCTGCCATATCCTGACTTTGTTTCACCAGATGTGTTATTCTTACATCTATCTTGTCCATTTTATCTTTTATTTGCTTAAAATCCTCCTCTATATTTGTCTTCATTTCTTTTATTTTTATCTTCATTTCTCTTACCAGTAACTCTTTTAAAAGAATATCAAGTTTATCTGGATGAGTCAGTTACTTCTCAGGTGATTTTTTTTCCCCTCACATTTATTTCTAAGCCTTTTTCCACTCGAATCAGACATAAATCTGAAGGTCTAAGGCCTGCTTTGGGTCTTTGCCAAACACTTTCTGCACTTTGGCTATGGGTTGACATCCAACCATCAAAGAGAGCTCTTTTTGCTGTTGTAGTGCTAATTTGAAGTGGAGTTTCCCAATTTTCAATTGTTCCAACAGTTTAAAGTATTGTCTCCTTATATGCATTTGTTGGAGACAAATTATATCTATTTTTAATTTTTATAGTCATGTATTTTTTTTCCTTTTTGCAGAGGTGTTCAATCTGTTGAGAAAATCCCCTTTTCCTTCTCCATCATTTTCAGTTATATTTAGATTTTATTCTTCTAGTTGTTCTTATTTGCTTCTGTTCTCTTGCTGTTGCCCCTTCTTCTTTATTTCTGTTCAAACTTGATAGTCCATAGTGCTTTCTTCAAGGGAATTCACCAATATTTAGGCTTCCATGTCCATAAATTTTTCTAATATAAAGAATTTATAATCCAATAGACTCCCTAGGCAACAAGAAGGGAAAAAAAAGTCCAGCATTGTCAATCTGCCAAAGTTATTATCCAAAATATTTTACTGTTGGTAATTCTTTACCATTCCCTCTGTCTCTGACTAGTTTGTGAAACTACAGTATTTGTAATCCAAAGAAGCCAGATGGCTTCAAAATAGTTTGCAATTTTAGTTGTAATCCATCCTGTAGAGAAAACACCCCAAGATATATATTTTTTTCTTTGTCTAGCTGCAATTTACAAGGCCATGAAGTTCTGAGACATCAAAGGATTGAGTTTGTAATCTTTGTCTGGGCTTCTGGCGAACTTCTTTCACTCCAGATAAAATATATAAAGAAAGTATATAAACAAAGCTCAGTGTAGTTCTTTACTTTTACCATTAGGAGTCATTAGGTATTCACTTTGTAACTATCCAGCCAGGATTTTTTATAAGAATTTGGTCTGATACTCTCCAGGAAAGGTAAAAAAAAGTTTAAAAGTATTATAACTCCTCAAACATCTCTCTCTCTCTCTCCCTCTCTTATGTTCATAGTAAGTTTATAGTCTTCTCTATTTTCCCCCAAAAAGGCTTAAACCACTTATTCTGGGAGAAGGGGTAACAAAGAAAAAAAAAACACTTCCTTTAGTTCTAGGAGTTGTTTGCTTTTGGATTGCTTTTTTTTTTCAAGAACAGTTTTTTACAATCATAGAGGAAGGAATATAGTCTCACCCAGATCAGACAGATTGCTCATGCTTGTTAGACACTTTTTCCTCCAGCAGACAGCAGCTTCTGATTGGGTGTGACCAATCTCTCTCCTTTTTGGTCCCGAGGGCTTCCTTGGATCAAGTGGGTCGACTGCCATCTCCCTGTGATCTTCAAGAGTTGCCTCTTGATCTGTTGCCTCTCTGGGGCAACTTCAGGCCCTTTTTGAGCACCCAGCACAAAGAAATCAGGTGCAGGACGCAGATCCCTGCTTCCAAGTGTCTGTTTTACACCAATGTAAAAATCAGAAGTCATGCTTTCACCAATTCTTAATTAGGATTACTAGAAAATCTATTTATATTAACTGATAACGCAAGAATATTAGTCCCAGGGATATTCTCCCCACCTAGAAATGGGCTTCAGCACAAGCAAAATGGAGAAATTTTGTCCAGGAGACTTTCAACCACCTTCAGCTTGTAGCTGGTTTTTCATCTGCTAGAAAAATACTGCCCAGGAGGCATCACCCATTATTTCAATTCTCCTCAGCAATGGATATCTTTTACAGTATTATTTATAAATATCATGAGTTGCTTTATTATCGTTCCACTTCAGAATATTTTTAAAATTATTCCTTATAATTGCTTGGTATCCATACAGATCGGGAAATAATGTAAACACTAAAAAAATTACTACATGCTGTACAGAACACTGCCTAAATTTGTCATTTTTGTTCATGCCACAATTTATAAGATTTAATGTTAAGTCAGATGGACCAGAGACAAATTGTCACATAAATAGTGATGTTCTTTGTTCATTCTAAATAAGAGGTGAAATACTAGGTCTTTTACCTTTTACATATATATAAACATACACATACAAACATATACACATACACACACACACACATAAACACATACACACACACATTAAGACATTCAGACATAAATTCAGAAATTATTACTTTTTTTCCTTTTAATTTTGTGAACTTTTACAGATATGGACAATTGCTTTAAATGCCCACAGGATCAGTATGCAAACAATGAATGGAACAGATGCATTCCAAAGGTCATTAGCTACTTGTCATATGAAGAACCATTAGGTATCAGCCTGGCCACTTGTACAGTCTTGCTGTCTGTTATTACTGTTCAGATCTTGAAGACATTTTGGAAACATCACAATACTCATATAGTGAAAGCCAACAATCGTGACCTTTCCTACCTTCTGCTCATATCACTTCTCCTATGTTTTCTTTGTTCATTGCTCTTCCTGGGAAGACCACTAACAATAACATGTCTCCTCCGTCAAACAACCTTTGGGATCATTTTCACCCTGGCGGTATCTTGCATATTGGGAAAAACCCTTATTGTAGTCCTGGCATTCATGGCCACACAGCCAGGATCCAAGATGAAGAAGTGGACAGGGAGAAAACTGGCCATCTTCATTGTTTTTTCTTGTACTTTTCCTCAAGTAGGCATATGTGTTGTGTGGCTTGCAACATCTTCCCCCTTCCCAGATAGTGATATGCTTTCAATGAGTAAAGAAATTGTCCTTCAGTGTAATGAGTCATCACCCATCATGATTTATCTTCTTTTGTGCTATCTGGGCTTGCTGGCCATTGCCAGCTTCATTGTTGCTTTCTTTGCTCGGAAGTTGCCAGACACTTTTAATGAAGCCAAATTCATTACTTTCAGCATGCTGGTGTTTTGCACTGTGTGGCTGACTTTTGTTCCAACTTACCTGAGCACAAAGGGAAAATATATGGTCACTGTGGAGATCTTCTCTATCTTAACCTCCAGTTCTGGATTGCTGGGTTGTATCTTTGCTCCCAAGTGCTACATAATTCTGCTGAGACCTGAACTGAACAAAAGAGAGCACTTAATCATCCATAAAACTTGAATATATCTGTTTTGCAGTGGCTGCATCATCAAATATAACCAGAAGATATTCAAGTGACTTAGCCTTGTATATTCATGATTTATATCTTTCTTTCTTTCTTTCTTTCTTTCTTTCTTTCTTTCTTTCTTTCTTTCTTTCTTTCTTTCTTTCTTTCTTTCTTTCTTTCTTTCTTTCTTTCTTTCTTTCTTCCTTCCTTCCTTCCTTCCTTCCTTCCTTCCTTCCTTCCTTCCTTCCTTCCTTCCTTCCTTCCTTCCTTCCTTGTATAGTTATTTCTTACTTATTTCTATACTTACCTACTTACTTACTCACTTTCATACTTACTAAATTGTTTACTTCTTTACTTACTTTCTATTTTTATATGTCCATTCTACTCATTTTCTGGCACCCACATATAGAGGTCAAAATCTGACATCTAAAGCAACTAAAACCTTTTGAAAATGGAATATAATTTTATTACAGCTTATACAGTATACAGTATACTGCATGTCCAACAAAGCTGAACATCCCTGGGATAAAGTTTGTATTCTTTTGGCCCACTGCATATGAAAGTCATGGCAACCGAAGAGTGAAGATACAGTGAAAATTACAGCTTTTATGTTGGAATCCCTGGGATAAATACCTTCCTTTGACATTATTATTATTTACTGCTTCCCACTAGGTCAGCATGATAGCTATACTGTTGTTGAGATATAGTCAGTAGATAAAAGTAGGTTTCTGTTTTAGTTTTCTCCACTTCAGTTTGTTGTGAGTAATTTTTTACAAGGGCAATATCAGCAATAATATTTAATTTGTGATTTTGTTGGGGGGGCGCGGGTTGCAGACCATAGAGGTATGCAACTGAATACAGCTGACATGTGTATTGGGGCTTAATATCTCTTGCTAGATAACAATAATATTAAAAAGTACAAATAGTACAACTTAAGATCTATCAGTTTCATACCTCCAATTCATAATATGCAATTTAGCTCTGTCCTCAGTAGCTTAATGCCTGCCAAGAAAACATACCTTCAATGATTTCCAGAATGTTAAGAGCATGTAGCCTGATGGATGACATATAGAAGGTTTTACAGGGCAGGGGCGGCTATGGAAAATGCAGGTCTCCAAAGCACTTCTCTATGACAAAGTTTAAGTAATTGGTCATGGAGCATGCCCGCTTTATGCAATTTCTTCAAATGAGCAGATATTCCCAAAATGTTTTGCAAGTAACATTTCCCTATGCTGTTTAGGGTGTTAGAATGGATAACCATTCCTTTAATTATGTAAGGAAATAAACTGGCAGCCACTGCAGCGGTTACAACCATGGTTTAACATAGGAAAACTGAGTGGGACACAATATACTATAAACTACCAAATTCTGGATCATTGTAATTTGTGGTTGGTCTTCAGGGGCTGAGCTATGAAGAGCATGTTTAATAATCCAACTATGGGGTGGCCAAGGCATGTCAGAATAATTAAAAGTATTTTCTCAACTTTTCTCTTTGATGAAAGGATAAAATACGACCAGATTTATACACATGGTTCTGGATTGTATTGTATTGTAAGGTTTCCTCTTAAAGTGCAAGTTGCAGCTGTTGACACAAGTTTTTCACAGATATATCTGATCCACCAATTGGGCACATTTCTAGAGCTGGGGGACCTTTAGTAGTCATTTCTGCCATAGACACCTCAGGAATGGACTACTGCATTTTGTTCTGAATTACGGTTTTCTTAAATAAGTCTTATTATCCATAATTGGTCAAGGAGTCAGTTGTGTGAGAAGAACTACTGTCAATTCATACCCATATGTTACTTGCTTCACTACATTAATTCTTGTTTCCCTCCTGATTCTAATTCAAGTTTCTCTTTATTTTGTTATCTCTGCAATTCATATGACTGGTCCAATAGCTTCAGCCTCAATATAAGAATGGGCAATTAAGAATATATAAATTGTTTTCAATTTAAAAAGTCATCCATTATAGGAATGGTACTACACTACACAATTGCTGCCAAATGGTAGCATGTCTATTTTCATCTTGTCTTGTCTTGTCTTGTCTTGTCTTGTCTTGTCTTGTCTTCTCTTCTCTTCTCTTCTCTTCTCTTCTCTTCTCTTCTCTTCTCTTCTCTTCTCTTCTCTTCTCTTCTCTTCTCTTCTTCTCTTATTTTGTTCTTTTTGGATGTTCCCCCAGCTTTAGAAATTCAAGGCCAGAAACATAATGGATGATGAAGAGGTTATTTTTAACATCTTTGGGATATTATACAGAAAGTCACTACATTATTAATATTGTAATTACTGAAAATAGAATGTTGCAGAAATTAACTTCTAAAGCTTTATGCTGAAGATCCAATTTGTAATGTAGCGTGGTCTGGACCGTGAGGGAACAGCTGACAATGGAGACTCTGTAACTCAGCTTTATTTCAGTTCCAAACAAGACAAACTCGGAGCTCTTTCAGAGCCCCTTAAATACTCTAGCTGGTGCACTTTTGACCAATCCCTTTGTTGGAATATCCTGCCAAATGCTGGTCAGCCAATCTGAGCGTATGCTGGCACCACCTGCTGTTTCTGGTGGCCGAGCTGTCAAATTTAATTTAAATTACCTCAACTATGTGCATAACACCCCTTTCCCCAATATAAGAACAATAAACACATAATAACTTGACACTGCTGTAATGCGAATTCTTGATCACCTTCCACCCATTGACCTCATGACTTTACATAGTCCTCCAGATATGCCTGTGCTTTGTGAGTCCTGCAAGAATGCCTTATAGTCTGCTCACACCTGGCAGGCGTCAGGTCCTGATCTTCTATGTCCCAACTGCCCTCGTGAGCTAAATTAAGTGGTTGTCTGCCCTGGCCCAATGTCTCTGTGACTGGTTCAGTGTCAGTAAAGGCCTCTTGCCTCTTCTGCCTACTTGCCAAGGGTTGATGAGCAGGAAGATAAACATCAAGGTCTCTTGGTGGTGTTGGAGTGACCAGGGGCAATGGTGGTGATTAGAGGTCTTGGGTTTCTCACGTTGCTGGTTTTCCAGGGCCCACTTCCTTAGTTGGTCGATGTGCCTTCTGACCTGGCGGCCCCCTTCCCCCTCTATAATGTATGATAATGGTCCAGTTTTGTCAACCACCATCCCTTGAGCCCACATGTCCCCAGAGCCGTAGTTCCTGGCCCACACTAGTTCACCAATGTCAAACTCCCTGGCGGGGGTGGGTTGCTCTGCCTCAGTAGCCACTCTATCAGGGTGCAGTCTGTCCAACTTGGTAATGAGATGCCAGCCCCAACGCAGCTCAGCAGGGCTCTTGCCAGTGGCTGTGCATGGTGTGGAGTGTTGTGCTAGTAAGAATTGAGCCAACCTTTGGTGCCAATCACTGGTGATGATGCATCTCAAAGTGTCCTTGGTTGTTCTCACCATTCTTTCTGCAAGGCCATTGGTCAATGGGTGGAAGGGTGTGGACGTGACATGCCTAATCAAGTTGGCCCTGGTGAAAGCCTGGAAATCAGCAGATTTGAATTGTGGGCCATTGCCACATCCAGCAGACCATGCATAGCAAAAAGCCCCCTTAGCACCTGTACAGTTTTGGCTGTGGTCATACTCTTAACTGAAACCACCTCCAACCATTTTGAATAACTGTCCACTACCACTAGGAATAGCTGACCTTGGAAAGGCCCCGCATAATCTATGTGGACCCTAGACCATGTGTGTTGACTCCCATTTATGTACAGGAGCATGTGGTTGTTCTGACTGGGATCTCTGACACTGGTAGCAACCTGCTATTTGTTCCTTTATTGCTTTGTCCAGGCCTGGCCACCACAAATAACTCCGTGCTAATGCCTTCATCCTCACAATGCCAGGGTCCCCTTCGTGTAGTGCTTCCAGGACTCTATTCCTTAGTTTGTCAGGGATCACGACTCTGCTTCCCCATAACAGGCATCCTTTATGGGAAGACAATTCATGCCTTCTCGTGAAGTACACCTGGAACTCAGACCCCGGGCTCTTCTCCTGCCACACTGATGCTACCCAAGCTAACACCCTGCTTAGGACCTTATCTGCTGCTATACTCACAGCAATGTCTTTAGCTTGAAGAGGGCATTCAGGGAGTTCCTGTATGGCTAAGATATGACCTGCCAGTGCCGGGTCTGGCTCACCTACTGCTGGAGACAATCTGCTCAACCCATCTGCATGGCACATTTCCTTCCCTGGTTTGTAGACCAATCTATATGTATAGGCAGAAAGAAACATGGAACATCTTAAAATCCTGGGAGACAGAATTTCGGTGTTGCTTTGTCTATTGTAAACAATCCTAACAAGGGCTTGTGATCAGTAAAGATGGTGAACTCTCTACCATATAGGTAATCATGGAATTTCTTTACGCCTGCAACTAGGGCCAAGGCCCCTCTATCTATCTGGGCGTAATTCCTTTCAGTTTTTGAGAGTGTCCTGGAATAGAATGCAATTGGCTTTTGATCTCCGTTTTCCTCTAAATGAAAACCCACACCATAAGCAGAGGCATCACATTCTAAATAGATGGGCTTTTTTTCAATGAACTGAGTGACTGCTGAATTGCTGGACAGCAATTGCTTAAGGCTCTTAAAACTGTTGTCATGTATAGTGGACCACTTCCAAGGGGTTTTCTTGTCCAGCAATCTATGTAATGGCTCTGAAATAGTTGCCTTGTGGGGCAAAAATGCATGATAAAAGTTAAGTAGCCCCAGAAAAGCCTGTAGTTCTGCCTTGTTTTTAGGCGTAGGAGCCATCTTAATTGCCCTTACCTTGGAGTCGGTGGGGTGGATGCCCTGTGCATCTACCCTGAATCCTAGGAACTCCGTGGATGCCACTCCAATACTGCATTTTTCCTTCTTAAGTTTTAGGCCAGCAGCACGGAATCTGCTTAACACAGCCTGCAGCCTGTCTGCTAAAACTTCCTCTGACTCCCCAGCAATTAGAACATCATCAAAATACGGACACACTCCAGGAATACCCTTCAGCGTCTTCTCCATCACTTCTTGGAAGATCCCAGGAGCTATGGAGATGCCAAACTGTAAGCAGTTCCCTCTGAAGGCTCCTCTATGTGTCACTATAGTTTAAACGTCAGCTGTTTCACTGGCAACCGGGAATTGCTGGTATGCCTGCGCCAAGTCGAGCTTGGCAAAGATGGCACCTGACTGTATTGCCGAGAGGATGTGTTTCACCGATGGGACCGGGTAAGCATGAGGATTTAAGGCCCGGTTTACCATGGCCTTGTAATCTGCACATATTCTAATTTCCCCATTTGGCTTAATGGGGGTGACAATGGGGGTTTCCCAATCTCCCCCTTCCATGGGCTCCAAGATCCCCTGTTTAACTAGCTTTTCTAGTTCGCTCTCAGTTTTGTGCTTGAGAGCAAATGGGACCCTCCTGGCCTTGATTCTTACCAGCAGGGCATTGGGTCTTAATTTTAACTTAATGGGCCCCCCCTGGTATTTTCCCAGTTCGCCATCGAACACGTCTGCAAATTTTTTGCAGACAGATTCAAGGCTTCTGGACTGGATGGTATTAACTCTCCCAAGCCAAATGCCCAGGGCATCGAACCAGTCCAGACCCACCAAATTAGTCCTCTTGCTTTCCATTACTAATACATCTAAGTGACCCAGGAACCCCTTATATCCTACTAATAATGTGGCCTTTCCCTTCATTTTAATTGGGGCCCATTGGAAATCCGCTAATTGAATTTGGGTTGGTTCCAAGGGAATCCACTGCCTGCTTTGACCACAAATCGATAAATATGTCTCATAAGATATTATCGAGACAGATGGACCCGAATCCACTTCCATTTTGCAAGGAATTCCTTGCAAGCGGATCTGAATTTTGACTTTTGGCTTAAGCAGCTGGTGGATTGTTGACTGGCACACCACTTCCATACTTTCTACAATTGTTTGTGACAGGGTCCCAGGGGGCTCAGTGCTGGGGAATGGCAGGGTTTCTGTACCTGCTGGCGATGAGTCAAGTTCGTTCAGGCTGTTGCTGTCGCGGCTGTGGCAGACGGCTTGTATGTGCCCGGTTTTACCGCAAGACCGGCACTTTGCGCTGCAGAACCTGCAGGTCACCCTTGGATGACTGCCACTGTAGCTGGCACTTCTTAGGTCATTGTCTCTGGAACTGTAGCTTGGTATCTTGAGTTTTTGTTGGCTGTCCCTGTTTTTTTTTCTGTTTCACACCATTGTCACGTCGGACTTTGAATTTCTCAAGCCTTTGCAGAATGGCATCGATTTCTGCTTCATTTTTGGGTTCTTCACCTCCACCATCCACAACACTCCACTGGAGCTGTTCACAGGTGAACAGTTGATCGCCTCCTGGGCAATTATTTCATCAATGACCTCTGAAAGGGTCAGAGTTGGCTTAGTGATAATCTTTTGCTGAAGCCGCTCATCACTCAATCTGAAGCCGATCCAATCTCGAAACTGGTCTTACAGATCAGGAAATTTACACATGCAAGCGGCTTGCCATACCGCTGTGAAAAAGTCAGTCGATGATTCGCTGGGGAGCTGGTTCCACTGGATGAACTGTAACTACCAGAAAAGTTCAGACCTCTTCGGCATGAAATGTTGGCTCAGTTTGTCAGCGAGGTCGGCGTATGATATGGTTGCAGGATCTGGGTTGCACAACCCAATGGCTACATTGTAAACAGCCTGACCACTGAGGCACAGAAAAGCTGATGCTTTCATGCGGTCTTCCATTATTCGGTTTACCAGGAGGTGGCCTTCGATCTGACCCAAGTACAACTCCCAGTGCTCAGGGTAGCGGATATTGAACTCGCGGATGTGCCTGTGTTGTGTCATGCTTTCCTGGTCCTGGATACTGCTTCAGCGGGAAGGAATATTTCCTGGAAGAGTTTTCTCTTTCCACCTTCCCAGTGACTCAGCTAGTGGTTCAGCTCAGCATGAAGCAGTATCCCACCCTCATCACCACTGTAATGTAGCATGGTCTGGAACATGAGGGAACAGCTGACAACAGAGACTCTGTAACTCAGCTTTATTTCAGTTCCAAACAAGACAAAACCCAGAGCTCTTTCAGAGCCCCTTAAATACTCTAGCCAGTGCACTTTTGACCAATCCCTGCATTGGAATATCCCACCGAATGCTGATCAGCCAATCCGAGCATATGCCGGTGTTGCCGGTGGCTGAGCTGTCAAATTACCTCAACTATGTACATAACACATCCTTTATTAGTGATGACAGAGCTTAACCTGGGCCGTGCCCAGCCACTATGTATATATACAGTCCAACCCTCTAGAAGCAGTCAATGGAATGGAACCCATGCTTCCAGCCAAGGTAGACCAATTGCAAGGCTGGAGACAGTCTGTCTATGTTTCAAGGGAGGCGTTGGCTCACGTGGTGTAGTACCACAAGCTCAGGACATAACATATTTAATTTTACAATAGGAGGTAATGAGGCAGAAGGCAGCATGTAGGGAGGCAAAGAGGCAGGGAGGCAGGAGGGGGAGGAGGCAGGGCTGTTAGCAGAGCAGGAAGGCAGGTTAATGATATAAAAAGACACTAGGGACATTGGACCCTGGGATTCTTGAGCACACAAAAAAGGTCTCCATTGAAGTACAGTGAAATCCCCATACAATTTTGCAACAAATATGGTCCTTTTCCTCTATATTAATTATATACCAAAGACAAATAAGGTAGCTAAGGGGATTGGGGATGTTATGAACAGAGCAGAGGAGGAAGAATTCCATAAATATTGTAGTTAAAATAGATATAAGTTTTCTGTGCTGTTATTATTGATCCCTGCTATTTAGTCATGACACAGAGAATACAAGGTTATAATCCCAAAGTGAGCAGAATAATTCTCATAATAATTCAGGGAATGGGAGAACACAGGAATATACCTTTGAATGGCATATTTGAATTCACAATATTGACATTAATATTTCTGTTTCTTCTGTTTCCTCACGCAGTGAGCCAAACTCAGGTTGCTAAATGTAGGGTATGGCATTCCCTATCAAGAGTTCAGAGATATTCACAGTCAGGCGATTTCATCTATGGAGGTATCATTTCTTTGTCTCTCATGAATGGCAAGAAAGTAGACTTCATCGAAATTCCTCTCGAACCTTACTTATCAGAGAGGTTGGTATTTCTTCTTTATTTTTGTTCTTGCCTATTTATATTTCATTCTTGGTAGGGCCAAACAAACAGAAAACATATCTAGCACTTCTTACAAAGTAACTCCACCCACCCAGTAAAAGAAGAATTGCCTGGGATAGTTATCTTCTGTGAGAAGCAATTACTAAATCCAAGCATTTGTTCTGAAGAGAACTTTAATTTTGAGTCCAGCTGACTGTCTGCACAAATCCCTGAAACTCTCTCAGCAAGATTTTCAGTAGTTGCTTATCACTGCCTTCTTGCTAGATCTGGAAGAGTATGACTAGGCAAAGTCATCTACTTGATTCATGTCTAATGAATCATAGTCTCCCTGTTTCAAGCCAGGTTCTGTAAGCAATGCATCAAACTATCTCTCTGTTATTGCTGTTAAATTTATCTACCTTCTTTTGTTATATTAAGAAATAATTAAAGACAGTGAATATGTACTATGTCCCCCTCTATTTTCCCACAGATGCCAATGTTTTATTATTATTAGAACTTCAGTTTTGAAATTAAATGGTTAATTTTGTTTAAAATAAATTTTAAAGCGTGGACTTGTGATCAAAAAAATATTTAGACATAGATTTTGTCATGGTTCTACTGCGTGGAAATATCTCATTCAAATGGAGCATAGAGGAAATCTAAAGGATAGTTGAATTTCAGGAATATATTAGGTAAAAAGATGCTGTTCACATAATTTCCAACAATATGGAATGCTTTCATGTATATAGATAAATATCCTGCCTTTTTAAATATTGTGAGAAACTGGATGCTTAAATCATTTTCATTTAAATTTTTCATGGCTTTATACCTATCAAATAGTTATTCCTTTGTTCTAGTTATTTCTCATTGTTTTTTATTATAAAGGATGAAAGAATCTGCCTAAAATCACTAGAAAGTGACCTATTCAACTCAAAAATAAAATCCCACCCCCCTCAAAAATATCTCTT
>NW_028148378.1:5000-29814 GCF_947247035.1 Vipera ursinii | reverse complement strand
AATAAGTCCCCCTCTGGCCCTTGCTCAGACAGCCTCAATTTGCTAACAGTACGAGATAAATAAGAAGAAAGTGCCTAAGTGGCTTTATGCATGTTTTAATTGTGCAAATGTGGGGGTATCACAAACAGGGAGGGAGGGAGGGAGAGGGAGGAAGAAGGGAAGGAGTCTAATATTTCTACATTTGGCACTGAACCTTGGCCAGCCCGTATATAATTTCCCTTCATGCCTGAAAGTATGCAGTCTTTGGATAAAGGGACAACAGAGCTCAAAAATATGTTTTCTCATGCAGGGGCTGATAGGCTTTTAACACAGATTATATCCAATTAAAATACTTTGCACGGACCTTTTGGGTTATATCCAGCTATGGGGAAATCCACAAGCATACGCTCAAGTTTAAAGCGGGCGAGAAACTTTAGTTTGCTTGTTAGATCCATTTCCAATTTCATCATGAAGAGAGGATGGATTATCTGGACAGAAATGTTTTCCATTACATGAGGTAAGGATTGCCTATATTTCTATCTCTGTCTCTGTCTGTCTGTCTATCGTCTATTTTGCACACGGAAATGCTAGGCGGGAATTGCTTTGCCTCCCCCGCTATTCTGTTTGGGGTCGTCTTCTTTCCAGTCGACTCTTGAGCCCCAAACGCCAAAGTAACAAGCTTCTTCAAAGATTCAGAAAGTCTGTGCATATGTTTTAATCTAAAGAAGTGTTGTGGATGGTCATTTCACAAACTAGCCAAAACATACTGAAAGGCTGATGAAGTCCAGGTTATAAAAGTGAAGTTGAGGGGGGCGTACTACTGGAGGGTGAGGGAGGGAGAAAGAGGAAAAAGAAAGAAAGAAAGAAAGAAAGAAAGAAAGAAAGAAAGAAAGAAAGAAAGAAAGAAAGAAAGAAAAAGAAAGAAAAAGAAAGAAAGAAAGAAAAAGAAAGAAAGACAGACAGACAGACAGACAGACAGAAAGAAAGAAAGAAAGAAAGAAAGACAGACAGACAGACAGAAAGAAAGAAAGAAAGAAAGAAAGAAAGAAAGAAAGAAAGAAAGAAAGAAAGAAAGAAAAAAAGAAAGAGCGAGCAGCCTGGGAACTGAGAAAACAAAATGGCGCGCCACTTCAAGGTGCCCTTTTTCCTTTTCCAAAGCTGCGGTGGGGGGGGGCGAAACCCTTCCAAGGTTAAGGAAAACTTCAGCCAAGGTGCAATAAGGCGCAGATCCCCCAATCCCAAAGTCCAGTTCAAGATACCTTCACAGCGGCAGTTTTGTCTGGACAAAGGAGGCGACTAGTCTAGACATTGTAATAAAGCCTGCAGCCCTAAACAGCTTACTTTTTCCTTAATGACCACCGTCTGGCCATAGAAAAAGACTTCCGCAGTAAATAGTAAACAAATAAGGGTGCCTTTGCTGAGCCTTTCTCCAGCTTCCTTCCCCGCCCCGCCCCCCCCCCCCCCTTTGCCACACACACACACACACAGACACACACACACACACACACACACAGAGACAAGCTCTCATTCCGACCTCTCCCCTTCCTCCCTTGCTCCCCCCCCCTCCTCTTCCACATCTTTTTGCCAGGGCTGCGGCATAATGAAACTGGAGGCCTAGTTCAAAGTTTTTCTCCAGCTAAAATGGAATGCCAGTTGTAAAATCCAAGTTTATAGACCATGTGGGACTTTACAAGGGTATTAAGAAGCCGTGCGAGGTAGGACTAACCCGTTAATGCGCTTTCCCCGGGAGGGGAAAGAAGAAAAGGGGGGGGGGATGTTTTGTTTTTTTGTTTTTTTCTTATTTGGATGCGGGGATTGGGATCGGGAAGGTCACCGTGGAGGGGCACCCTGTAAGGCTGAGTCCAGAGAAGTGGCTCTTTTTTTTTTAACCTTTCCTAAAATGGGGGCATCTAGCTGGGAAAAAAAAATAAAATAAAATCCGAAGAGCCGAATACCCTGGCGCACTAAGATTCTACTTGTTGCGGGGGAGGGGGAGAAAACGGGGGGGGGGAATGCAAGAAGCGGGGAAAAAGTGAATATATGATGTCTTTGAACTTCAAGGGAGTCAAGTCCATCACCTTTAACCCTTTTGTAATAAACCGGAATCAGAAAGGCCCTTAGTCGCTTCCCCCCCCACCCCATGTTCCCGCCTACTGAGTTCAGTAAGTGGACTGGCGGGGGGGGGGTGCGTGTCCGCGCGCGTGTGCGTGTCTGGGAGTGCCACCCAAATTTCGAACCCAGCCGCGGCGTTTATGATCCTTCGTATTTAACTCAGCTGCTCAGTAGCTCCGTGTATCTAAAGAAAAGGTGGACATTAACGCATAGACACCCAGACACCCGCTGCCACATACGAGGTTTATGATTGTTATAAAACCTTTTAATATCTTAACGCATGGAAAGTTTTTATAACTTTGTTTGGCATAAAAGTTTTACGGCTAGGCAAACCCCTCCCGACGACCTCTCTCCTTTACCGGCCGTCTCTGCCTCTTCCGCCGCTCTCCTCCCTCCCCCCCTCCCCACCGCTCCGATTCCTACCAGCTTTGAGCTTTTGCAGAACGCAACTTTTTGTTTGTTTGTTTGTTTCGCTCCGAGAGATCGGAGGAGAAAAGGCTTCCTCTTAGGCCGAGGATTGCAGGGAAAAGCCACTTTAATGAGCCTCGGGCTAATTGCGGGGGAACTCTCTGTCTGGCTGCCAACGCACACACGCGAGCGAGCGAGCGCGCGCGCGCGCACACACACACACACACAGAGAGAGAGAGAGAGAGAGAGAGAGAGAGAGAGAGAGAGAGAGAGAGAGAGAGAGAGAGAGAGAGAGAGAGAGAGAGAGACACGCAGCAAGCCAACCTGTTTCCTGCTGCTGCTAGGAATCCCGCCTGAACTTACTGGACGCTGTTTAAGAGGCGGTCTTGGCGGGGAGACTAGTGAGGAAGGTGAGGGGGGTGGAGGCGAGCTCGGAGCCGGCTACTGGGAGGACCCACAGCTGCCTCTAGGTCGGCTGGAGGGCAAGAAATGTCTCCTCCCGACGTTCTTAACGCAGTTGTAATTCGCTAACTGCAAGCTTCGCCTTCAACACCACTGGCGGGGTGGAACGGAGTCGTCCCGGGCTGGGTGCGAGAAGATACCGGAGGACTTCGGCGAGTTTATCTACTCCTCCTGGGTTCGGGAGGCTAGAAACGTGGCAGGAGAGCCGGAGCTCTGCCGTTGAGGAAATTGACCGAGCGTGCGGATTCGGGCTCCACAGGGCGAGTCCCTTATTCGTGGGGAGGGGGGGGGTTGCACCGTGTGAAGCACGCCACCCTTCGGGGAGCGATCCCGCACAGATCCGCAAGATCCGCGCCTAGGGCAACGTGTCCGAGTTGACTGCCCGCTGAGTTTCTCTTTAGGCTCGGGAACTTGGTCAAGCTGGACCCACGGAAGCCCGAAGAACCGCGACAGTGGCTTTGGGAAATGGACTTGAAGCTCGCCCCTCTTCGCTTGGCTGCGTACTTTGGGGGAGGGGGGGGAAGCGGGGGGCTGATTCTTTTCACGCGAACTTTCGCGGGAGGCAGCCCTGAGCGGCCAGAAAGAAAACCAGCTCCTCTTTGTATGTAAATAAAATCCCCTCTTAGTCCCCTTTTGCTAGTGGGATCCGGCACTGGTGTTTTCGAACAGCCCCTTTCTTAACAAATTAAAATGTGTTTCTTGCTTTTTTCTTTTTCTTTTTGTTTTTTTTGAACATCTGACTGGCACAAAACTTTCTGACAGAAGAGACAGATTCATTGAATGAAAGATAGACGTAGAGATAAATGATAGATTGATAGATTAGATGATAGATAAATAGATAGATAGATAGATAGATAGATAGATAGATAGATAGATAGATAGACAGATATTCGTAGGCAGTTAATGAGTGACATTGATCTGAACTAACGAAAACTGCTAGCCTTTTCATTTTCCACTAGATAATATTTCTGAACAAATCTGAAATTTCTCTGAATCTGAAAAGAAGCCAGACATATCTTTAGCCTCCTTATTAGAAGCGAGCTAACCCAATCCTCCCTCAAGATGGCGACTCATTAAGGCCCTTTTTATATGCCTTTAATAAAGGTGGATCATATCTGGCTGATCAACATATGTTGGACTTAAGCACTGTTTCTCTGCTTGTGATAACTCACAAATCATACCATGAAATCACAAGAATGCAGCCTGGAGCCCAGGAAAATCTTGAAAATCTTTGCTACAGCAAATAGAAAATGGATCACTGTCCCATGGAAGCTGCTCAAAATATTTCTATAGCTTGTTTTGTTTAGCGTTTTTGTTTGTTTTAGGGGGCAAAAAACAGTTAATGCTATTTGTAGTGTAGGAGAAAGGAAGGAAGGAAGGAAGGAAGGAAGGAAGGAAGGAAGGAAGGAAGGAAGGAAGGGAGGAAGGAAGGAAGGAAGGAAGGAAGGAAAGAAAGAAAGAAAGAAAGAAAGAAAGAAAGAAAGAAAGAAAGAAAGAAAGAAAGAAAGAAGGACATCAAAAGCCCTTATATGCATTGGTATTGAGCCATTATTCTTCGAGATTTTTAATGTAAATCTTAAGATTTGGTTCAAATGATCTTTGCAATAACTGGATCCCTGTGGGTCAATTAAATTTTCCACACAAAAGAGACAATTTAAAATCTAAAAAGGACAGAAAGCAGCTAGATCCAACAGGATATTTATACAATATCCAAATTTCCATCTTCATGCAAAGATCCACTTGCCTGAATGAAATCAACCACTTACTACCACTGATCTTTACAATATAGTGAGGCAGAATGAAAAATATAAATAAATAGCTAATTCTGGTTTTATGTGAACAATCGTCTCTCACAGTAGGGGAAAGTATCAGTTCGAGAACGATGGGAAAGGATGGAAAATAGGAAAAGAGAAGAGAATATATATTTTGAAATAAAACTATTTTTACACAGACTTTCAAAGTATATTCCAAAGGTAGTTGGAAAAGAGCCCCCCCCTTCTGTAATTCACAGTAATATTTTGCTCCTTCCTTTCAAAATAAACATTTTATATATTTTACCACTTTTAATTTTGTGTGTTGGTTTCTTTTTTAAAAATCTAATATTTATTGGTTTCTTTCTTTTCCTTCCTTCCTTTCTTTCTTTCTTTCTTTCATTTTTTTTCTGGTACATTCATTTTACACAATACTTTTCATTAGAAAAGATCAGGCACTTATGAAAATACCATTTTAAGGGGAGCAGAGAAAAGTATCTTCATATATATATATATATATATATATATATATATATATATATATATATATATATATATATATATATATATATATATATATATATATATATATATATATATATATTCACCTATTAGTTAATTTAATTTCTTTTTTTAGCATTGCTCCTTAACGTCTTAAAATGCTGATACTAATAACATTAGCATGCTACTTAGGCAAAGTGCTTTCGATTTCTATGTTATGAAAGCATTTAAAAGGTTTCTTTTCCGTCCCCAGATTAAAGTCACGCTTAACTTCTAATGTGAAAATGGAATTATATCATACAGCAAATATATATATATGGTTTTCATTTTTCATTCTAAAACAATGAGCTGCATTGTTCCCCGCCAGGCTTCAGTGGATCTACTAAATTGAAGAAGATTAATTTTTTTTTTTGTGTTCATACATCTAGATATTTATCTATTATAGACATGGAACAGTGTGCGGATAAATGTAACGTGATCAGGAATGTGAGTACTGTAGGAGGAAGTTATGCACGTCAATTTTAATTTCTGAGCTGAAGCACAAAGGGAGAATACCTGCGTGTGCGTGTGTTCATTCTATGTTGGGGGTAGGAATAACTAGAGCACAGTTTTTCAATACCACCTCAAGGCATGTAATATGATTCCATAATTCTTCAACTTAAGTTATGCCAAAAAAAGGGAAACAGTATAAGACGGACTGTAAAGTTTGATAGATTTCTTGTGGTGATAGTTTACACTTTCTAAGCCAACATCTAAAGGGTTGGGTTTTATTTTTGCATAATTGTTATTGTACTCTCGTGTACTTTGTCATAAATCAGAATATTTATTTCCTTCACAACATGGGGTATAATAGCAGGCAGAAATACAAATTTAAAGTAATCATTAAAATGTTCCTACCAATTTTTTTTTTCTCAAGAAGTGAAAACGAATGCTTATCATAAAAATGGCTAAAGCGGGTGGGGGGGGGAGAGAGAGAGTTGGTTAAACATATGGTGGGCATAAGAGGCATTTTGTGGCGTGTAACTCACTCCTGATGAGATAATTAGGGAAAGGGGGGAAAAAAGAACAAGTAAAATATGAAAAGTTTGAGATAGTGCTTTTGTGTGAGTTACAAAACACACGCATGTATATGATTTTTAAGGGACATGTGCAGCTCAAGACAGTATTTCTCTCTCTCTCTCTCTCTCTCTCTCTCTCTCTCTCTCTCTCTCTCTCTCTCTCTCTCTCTCTCTCTCTCTCTCTTTCTCTCTCTCTCTCTCACTGTGTGTGTGTGTTTGCAGCCCACTCCTTCCTTGCAGCCGCGTGCCCTGTGTCTTTGGGGCTGAAGGCTGTTCCGAGGGAAGCAAAGGGGAGCTGGTTTCAAGACCTCGTTTTGGGGGTCAGCTGAACTGTCTGGCTTTGGCATTCAGAGAAAGAGCAATCAGACACTCCAGACAATAGCAAGCCGTCTGCAGATTGCTCCATATACTCAGGAAGGCAGAAAAGTGGCAGGGCGCACTTTATCCTGTTTCTTTGACTTTTTAAAAATTAATCACTTCCTGACTTTTACTTCGGTCAAATAATTCCAAATAACTACCAGGCCCAAGATAAATGCATTAATGAATCCAAAAGCACTCACAAACCAGCGTCAATTCTACTTATGTGTAATCCCCATGACCCTCGGTCGACTTACAACCTCAATCTTTCTTTTGTGGTTTTATTTTATTACTATTTTTTTATGTACCTAATATGCACTGCGTGTTTTGTTCCTAAAGTAATGTAAAAACCCAGATTGAGATGTTAAGATCTTTTTCTGCATTTTAGAGATTTCCCCTCCATTTAGGTTTTAATAGCATTTGTTGGTATTTATTTTCCGCAATTAAAGCATTTTCCCAACGGAGGGTCTACTTAACCTGATGAATTTTATTTCTTTTTTCCACTAATGACCCATGTTTATCATGCTTCTAATTATTTTTTACTTTAAGTGTTATTTGGACTTCTACATGCACTCTCTTGCTCCGGTTTACAGCAAGACCTCCACTTAATGTATAGGTTTATACGCACATACACAAACCTATTCTGAACTGAAGCTAAGAAGTATGTTTCGATTTGTTAAATTTCACCATTCCATTATCCATCAGGATAATCTGTTTGTGGAAAGCTTCAATTTTATCGGCCCAATTTACACTGAAAACTTTTCCATGTGTTTGTACAGATAGATTCGGAGAAACAAAAGTGCTTCTTCAAAAAAAAAAACAAAAAACCCCAAAGCAATCATAATGACAAACAGGCAATCAATATATAATTTCTACCGGCTTTACACATTCAAAACCCTTCTGTCCTATGTCCAACTATGTTCAATCTGATAAAAAGGCCTCAGTGGTGTATATATAAGAATCTCTGGAAAAGATCTGGGGGGAAAAAAACAGTATTATTTCACAGGCTTTGGACTTTTCTTTTCCTATTTCCCGGGGGGGGGGGGGAAGGATGGAATTCAATACAGACAAGAAAACAGAGTGGAAAATATAGATACGGAAGACTTTAGAAATGTATTGTCACTCCAAATCATCTAGACACTTTTTCTCACCCGAAATGTATACATGAAGGGATCTTGAACTTTGTAGCCCAAAATGATTGTGTTAGCTATATAAGCTGCAAAAATAAAAGGGTGGGAGGAGAGAGAGAGAATTGGGAGACAAAGGGAGAAAGCTATATAGTCCCAAACTGTATTGGCCTTTAATTTCTTCACCTATAAAGGAGGAAGCATTGGTGCTCCCATGCTAAAATTTTTACCCTTTGCTTATATAAATAGTATGTGGGATTTTCGTTGGATATCATAAAACAGAATGATTTCTATCAAACTGTTTCAAAAAGACCTATGCAGATAACACAAACAGAGGCTGTAAAGTCACAAACAGCTTTCCAAAGAAAGCAAACCATGTTTTAAAGTGCAGGAATGTTGTATTTTGAATTGTGTGGCGCGGGGGGGGGGAGGGGGGAGGGCGTTTGTGTATGTGTGTGAAGGAGGACTTGAGACAAACAGAATTATGTGGTTTTAAGACTTCCTTGGCCTAAGATATTAAAACTTCTCACCCTTGAAGATTGGAGGGAGGGAGGTTGAAGGTGTCCTTCTCCCCCCCCGCCCCGCCCCCCCCCCCCCCCCCCGCCCCCCCACCCGCACTCTGCAAATCCTTTCAAAGCAACAGCCAAATTGAATTGTAAAACCAGGTCATAGAAAACTTGCGTTTAAAGCTTGGCTGTTCTAGGAAGCAATTAGCATATTTAAAAGATATATATATATATATTTAGCCAAAACCGGTTAAGTTCCACATCTCCACATCTCTCAGTTTGTGAGTAAACTTTTCTTGCTCTTTATCTGTTTTTGAAAAGGCATTCAATCCATCCCTTGAAAATGACTCTGAACCCTCTCTAAAGGTTTCAGATCCCTTGCAATGATCCTGAGGTTCCTTCCATTGACTGAATCTATTCTTGTGAGGTCATCATGATAAGTATGATCATCATTTGTCTCTTTATCAAAATTTCAGTTGGATGGCAAATACTTCTTACACTACTCATCCACGCCCACTCACACACAAGATGTAGAGAAACATCCCAAACTGACAGTCATCAACAGGATTGTCAGTTTGGGATTGTAAACACGTTAGTCAATTTAATATACACTAAAGAACGATTTGACTTAATTCCAACCCAATTTAGAAAATGTCCAATAAAAAGAATAGTCACCAGAAAAAACATCTCGTTCAACATAACTTAACCTATGAGATACCAATTATTATTTTGCGATCATTAAGTTCACAGAGAGAAAGAGAGACGGCAAAGGGAAAGAAAGCATAGAAAGTTAAATGAATCTAGACTAGGAAAATTAACTCAAGGAAACAGCTATTTTTTTTAAAAAAACAAAAATCTTAGTGTGCAATCTATAAAAATGAGATCAAATAAAATTGTGCATAAAATTGCCTTTAAGCACTCTTTCTGCTAAATAAAAGTTTCCTCTAACATCCCACAATTTGATATGTTGCTTGATTGTGATTAATTTCCTGAAAAAAGTAGATACCAAACCCACACACTCCTATAAGAAAGAATGCTGTTTTCGTTTTGTTAATCTACCTTAGTTTATTTACAAACTTGTGCTTAGGTTTGGATTTCTGGAGAAGTGTAAACAGGGTATAAATATAAATAATGGCACAGGGTATCTTTTTCAAAATTTGAGGAGGAGGTCCCCCCCCCAAATACTAGAAGGAAAGACACTTAAAGACGGAATTCGTACAGTTAAGGCAAGAAAAAATACTTTTTTAAAATAAACCCTAAAACAGCACAAATGTCAGTGACAATGCTGATTTTCAAATGGAAATCTCTGAGTGATTTAATCTGAAGGCTTCATATTTCTTGGACTCCAGGTGATGATAATTGATGGCCATGATTTTCTAAAGACTTTTTGGGAAGTAAACTGAGCGTCCCACGGTTAACACGGAACCCCCAAAGTACTGAAGAAACCACAAAATAGATGAAGAAACATTTTCTGGGCATTTCAAGTTTAATTGGGGGTGAAGAATTCAAAGGATCCAAAAGATCATTTAGTGTTCGATTATTGGCTTATTTGTTTTTCTTCCATTATTTAAAAAAAATATTTAAAAGATAGATAGATAGATAGATAGATAGATAGATAGATAGATAGATAGATAGATAGATAGATAGATAGAGATAGATAGTCTTAGCTGACCTTTTAATTCGAATTTGACTTTGTTTCTATTTACGGGTTCACTTGCTTTATTTTCCCCCACTCCGCTGCAGACACGCGTTCGTTCATTGGTAAACAAACCCGAGGGAAAGCGTGTCGCCCTCCTTTGTTCAATGTGAAGGTCCTGGGTTCCCTACCTTCCAGAAGCCGATAGATGTCGCTGTCGCTCCACGCAGGTTTTCTTCTCTCGCAACAACTTGACCCCGGTGACGTCACTGGCGTCTGAATCATCAAGGCCATTTTCAATCCTCATTGGCCTAGCGATCACGTGGTTGGGACCGATGCGTGGATAATTATGGTGCTGATATTTTTTTTTCCCCCTCTAAAAAAAAGATGTCAGCTCCTGGCTGTAGTATTCCTCTTTAAAATCCTTCTCTGAAAATGTCATGTCCCAACAATGTGACTCCTAACTCGTTTTTGATGGACTCGTTGGCTGGTACCTGCCGGGGAGAGAATTATTCCTCTAATCAAGGAATGTACATGCAGTCGGCGAACGACTTCAACTGTGGGATGATGAGGAACTGTGGGATCATCCCGGCTCTTTCCAAAAGAGACGAGGTGAACCACCCCGGCGGGCTGTCCCTCAACACCTACCCACCTTACCTTGCTCAGCTAGACGCCTGGTGTGACCCCAAAAATGCCTACCGAATCGAACAACCTGTTGCAAGGCAGCTGCCCTCCTGCTCCTTCCCGGCCAGTGTCAAGGAAGAAAATGCTTGTTGCATGTACAACGCCGAGAAAAGGGCGAAAAGCGCCTCCGAGGTCACCCTTTACCCCGGGCAGATGCCTGAAGCTTGCCTCGCTGACCAAGAGGTGCCCCTGCCTAGCTACTACCGCAGCAGCCCAGGCTATTCCTCCCTGGAGAAGGCGCCCAACGGCGGCAGCCCCAGCGCTTTCGAGGCCGGTTTTGAACCCAGGGCGGGTCTCGGCCAACCGAGCGAGCGTCGGGAGCAGCCCCCGGGTCCGCCGCCGCCGCCGCCCGCCGCCGCCCCGCCGCCCCAGCCGCCGCCCGAGCGGCCAGCCCCACCTCCCCCTCCGCCACCCGCCTCCCTCGCCCAGGCTGGAGCAAGAGGGAGCTTCCCCGACAGCGCCAAGCCGGACCCCAACCTGCAGAACGGCCCGGCTGGCGACGTCAAGACCGAGAAGGGTCTGGCCGGGGCCAAACTCAGCCCGTCGGAAAGCGAGCAAAGCGGGCAGAAGTGCGCCGAGAGCAGCAGTGACAATTCTGACCACGAGGCAAAAGGTAAGGCGATTGATGGGTGTGTGTGTGTGTGTGTGTGTGTTGGGTGTGTGTGGGTTGTTTTTTTTTTCCTTCTGCTGGCTTCCCGGGAGAGGAGCCCTAAGGGATGAACGGGCAGCGGTTCTGGCTGGTGCTGTTCGGAGGTGGGTCGGCTATTGTTATTGCGGTGGCCGCGGTTGTTGTTGTTGTTATTGTTGTTGTTTATTGTTATTAGGCTTGTGCTTTGAGAAGCGGAGCCCTGGCTTCGGGGGCTGCGGTCTAACTCCGTCAACTTTTCTCTTTTGGGACCCCGGGGCGGCGTTTTTTGTGCCCCCCCCCCACTCTCTCTCGGAAGCGCTGGGCCACCCAGAGCTGTCCGAACGAAACGGGCACGATGACAGCCGCAATCGCAACGACGACAGTTAGCGGCAAAGCCGCTTAAACTCCGCTTGGAAAGGAGGCGCCGCAGTGTGGTTCTCGGTCATCCTGGCCAAGAAGTGGACGCCTCTGCCTGGCGTGACTCTGGCTTTCGTGGGGGCAGCAGCTGGGGCTGACGGGGGAGAAGGGCAGGCGGCGTGGTCTGGCTACGTTGACGGAGCTGAATTTTTTTTTTAATTTTTACTATTTATTTATTTATTTAGTTTGGTCTCAGGCGGGATCCCAAGGGGTTCCGGCCGCTAAACGAGCCCTTTCGGAGGGGCGAGGGAGCGGTTCGAGGAGCGCTTTGCAACTTCTCAAACGGGCTCTTTGAACGAGCTTCGCCCCTTTTCCCTCCTCTCCTTTCCCCCAGCCCGGAAAGCAGGCATTAAAGTTCTTGGGGATGTGTTGTGTTGTGTTGTGGTGGTGGCGTGGCCGTGGTTGATTGTCTTGAGGAGAATTTGACTGGCGAGGGCCCGGCTGGGGGTGAAGGTGGCCGGAGGGGAGGGGGATGTGAGGTGTGCTGGGAGCGGGTTGCTAAACACTTCAAGCTGGACTTGATTGTTGAGCTCCATTATCAAAGCTGCATGCCCCCCCCAATCACCTAGGTTGCTGCTTTAAGGGTCTTGTTTGCGCAGAAACAAAGTCCTCTCCCCCACCCTTCTCCTCCTCCTCCTCCTCTTCCTCCTCCTCCTCCTCCTCCATTTGCGAGGGTGTAGGAACCTCTGCTTGAAGTTAAGGTGCTCTGGGCAAGATCAGCTCCTGGAGAGATCAAGAAGGCGCTTTCAACAGAAGATACTTAAATTTATCTTGCAGATGACGCCTTAAAAAAGGGGGGACAGTGAACAGAAGGGTGGGAGAGGGCTTAAATATGTATTATTCTTTATTATTTATTAAATTTATATGTGGCCCGCACTCCCGATGAAGGAAGAGAAGAAAAGGAATGAGGAGGGCGGAAGCATTAAAATATGGAGTTTATTTTCCTCAAAATAGTATTAACTTTACGCAAAGAGTTCCTCCACCTCCCCAAAAGCTATTGGGAATAGATACAGATAAAAAGAAAGGTGTTTCGTACTTTGGCGTGTAAGTCTCCATAGTCTCACAAAGCCCAGTCTGGAATTGGAGGGGGGAAAAAAACTTAGAAAGAAAATAGAGAGGATTTGGATTATATGGAGCCCTGTAGAAGTACGCCTACATTTTCTTAGCATACATATTTGTGCTAGTATGCATGCTTTCACCAGTACCTTTTTCACACATAAGTTGCTTGAATTGCACCAAAGAATACAAGCATTTCATCCTCTCTGTTTCTCATCTGATCTAATGTATATGTGTGTCTGTGTACGTAAATGTGTGCATGGGTATGCATGTGTACACATATATACACTCCATACGTGTATATCTACATCTACCAATGTCGCCACCCACATCTTTACATATACATTTATATAGAGCTAAAGTACGATTTTAAAATGGCCTAAAACGGATTTTCCAATCCTCTTCCGTGCAACCACGAATAGATTATTTTATCTACCAATAAGAAAATATGCAATGTCAAGGTTATGTGAAAATCTCTAAAAACTATTCGCCCAAAACGCTTTCTTGCTTACCCTTTCTCAAGCGGCCTCAATTCACAGAGGTAAAATGAAAAAAAACTATTAAAATACGATTGGCTTTATGGGATCTCGGAGAGAAGTGGAAAAAGAGAGGGGGAACCCCCCCCAAACCCAACAACTTCATGCTCTCTTTTAATCTCAACAGTCAGTTCTAATGAAGAATTTGAAATGTCCCGCCGACCGCCTAGGTTTTTGCAAAGTTTTATTTTATTTTCTTCCTTAGGGAAGGAGAGAGCTATTTGTTAGAAGTCTAACATTGTATGTATTATGCCAGCAGGGGGATGAATTTTGATGGGGATGATGACGATTATAATTATTATTATCTTTCCATCCTTCTCTTTGTCTTATATGGAGTCTTCCTCTCTGTTTCTCTTGCTCTACATTCAGCACGCTCCCCCCCCCCATGCAAGGTGTGGAAAGGGAATTTAAGGTTTGTGGGAAAGGCAAACCCTTAGAAGGAAATAGCAAGGTTCAATGGCAGAGGGCTAAGCACGTGAAAGGCATAGTTCCCTGCAGCCGAATTCGCTGGTCGGTTTGGGAGCAGCTTGCTGAGATTCCTAAATTTGGGGCAAGAATTCGGATCCTGGGACAGGAAGACTCCGGTAGACAAGGCGAGGCTTCAGGCTTGATCTTTCACCTTTAAAGAGAGGAGAGGTGATTACCTCTGCCACCAGTCACAGAAGGTCCAAATTCAAATCTGGGGAGGTGTCTGTGAATTTGCAGGCTGAAGTGAACAGTTGTGCATGAAAGGGATATTTGGGGGGGGGGAAGTCGGGGTGTTGCATATGTGAGTGTGCCTGTGTGCCTGTGTTACAGGCAGATAGGAAGATGGGTCTTCTTTTTTTTTAAAGTACAAACAAATCTTGGTGGGTTTGTTTTTGTTTTATAAAAGTAATGTCGAAAGTTTATCTTCACTCATAATCAAACTACCCAGAGCTTTCACACCAAAGGAAAATGGAGTCTGAACTATTGGGAACGGAGGGAGGGAAAGAGAGAGAGAACCACCATAGGCAGACAAAATATTTCTCTCTACCCACCCTCTCAATCTCCCACCCCATCTTGTTTTGCTTTTGACTAGTTTTGAATATGAAGTGATAGTTTCAGAGCAGTGTCTGAGCCGAGAGCTTTGCGCCATGCAAGCAGCAGCTAATTTAGGACTATCATTAAACCTCTGGAATTAATTAATTTTTTTAAAAAAAAATTATTTAAAGACTTGGATGGAATTTTGTAACTCTAGGGGTCTACTAAAAACTCTTTTAAAAAATTTGGCCTGTCCCCGAGGAAAGTCCTATTTACGCTCCCCCCCCTTATGTGTCATAAGAGAAGTGTGTGTGTGTTTAAAAAAAAATCCAGCAAGAGTTGGAATTATGTAGCTTATATCCAGGTAAATATTGTTAAAATAAGACTTCAGTCCCAGCTTTTTGCGAGCCCTTAACTCCTGTTATTTGTCAGAATGCTTAATTGGGCTGTTGTTTTTTTTTTAAATAAATCGGTAAATGTTAAGTAAAAAAAAAGGCGCTGGAAGTAGAACGCCCATTATTTTTTTACCACTGGACAGAGAGATTTCCTATTAGCAAAAGAAGCTGCAGGGGGGGGGGAAGTAGTCTTGACTCTAGGAAGCTCTCTTTGCTATTCCAATAGATACTTATTTGATAATATTATTTTTAACAGAGGATATAAAGGCAGAAAACACGACAGGAAATTGGCTGACAGCAAAGAGCGGAAGAAAGAAAAGATGCCCTTACACTAAACATCAGACGTTGGAACTGGAGAAGGAATTCTTATTCAATATGTACTTGACCCGCGAGCGCCGCCTGGAGATTAGCAAGAGTATTAATCTAACAGACAGACAAGTCAAAATCTGGTTTCAGAACCGCAGGATGAAACTCAAGAAAATGAACAGAGAGAATCGAATTCGCGAACTGACTTCCAATTTTAATTTCACTTGAAAGCGTTCAGAGGAGGAAAGGATGGGCTATATGGGGAGAATCGTTGCAAATCTTGTGCAGTATTTTTTTTAATTATTATTATTATTTTTTTCCCCGCCCCCCCCCCCTGGGTATAACTGCAAGGAGTATATAGGAGGGGAAAAGAAAGCGACCTCAGGCTATATGTTAAATTCTATAATTTGGATATTTACAAATTACAGAGCGGAGATGCATTCATCAGTATGAGCATGCGAATATATATATATAATCTATATCTATATATATTGCATCAGTGTCTCTATATGTAAAATAAAGAACCAGGTGGTTGCTTACTTAGCTTTTCAAACAGCTTCTAAGATGTTTTTTTTAAGTTATTCAGTAACAGCACAAAGCAAAGGGAAGGGTGTGTTGGGGGTGGAAGACTGAAGGATCTGCATCTATGCCTTTTTTTTAATGTTTAGGATACTAGCTACGTTGGAAAGTTTGCTTTTCTTATCTTAGTGTAGCCTGCCTATTGTACAATAATAAAAGATATAATGATGCCAATGAATTCCATACGTGTGTGTGTGTGTGAGTATGTGGAAATAGCAGAGAGAAATGCTTACTCTGTGTAGTTATGCAGTCTCCTTTCAGTGAGGTGGTGCTGTCACCCGTTATATTTAAAAAAGAAAAAAAAAGAAAGGAATAAAGCAGCACTGCTATCTTATCACGGGGAGGAGTGTGTGTGTGTGTATGTGGGGGGGGGGAAATGCCTGTGGGTTTTTTTTGTGACTGTTATTTAAATATATCCTGTATGTGGAATCTGTGCATGTATCTTTCCATATGGAGCCAAATAAATTTCTTAGAACCCTGAACAACTGGGTATTTTTCAAAGTGATTTGCCCCCCCCCCCGCGCGCCAAAAAAGCACGTCTGCCCCCCCCCCTTTTCCCTCTCCCGTCTAGGGTATTTTTTCCCCCTAGTACTCATCCTTTTAAGGCTTCCAGGAGAGTATCCTAGCGGGTTTAATATAAGTGAGAGACCATAACGTTGATTTAAATATTATCCAGGTGACCACAATAAGTCAAGGTCATAAAACAGTAATGTCAGGACAGTCTTGGTAAGCGCTGGAGGTGGATTTTATGATCTGCAAATATAATGTGCCGCAGCAGTAAAAGATGCATTTAAAGGTGACTGTGGAGGAGGGAAGCAAGTCAGAAGCACAGCAGCTTTCTTGGGATGCACACTCCTCATAGCTAGGGGTCTTTTTCTGTCTGTCTGTCTTTCCACCTTTTTTTTTCCCCTTTCCCTTTCCCTTTTTTTTATTTTTAAAAAGGAAAAGACACGCTCGTTTCTCTCCTCCTCTGGAAGAACCGTTTTATATTACTAAAAAAAAGAAAGAAAGAAAGAAAGAGAAGGAATACACTTTTTAAAAAACCACTCTCGCTCTCAGCCTGCCTAGCACAGGGAACGGGGATGTCACGGCGGTGGAAAGGCGTGCAAAGGTAAGACAGACGGTTTCTTGGCTGAGATACATGGCTGAGGTGCAAGTGGAATTCTCTCTGTGTGTGTGCCCGCGTGGTGTATGTGTCTGGGTTGGTCTCCCTCCCTCCCTGCCTGCGTCTACTCAAGGTAAAGGCAGCGTGGATGTGAACTCCACTTTGAGGCTACCTAGGTTTGATCCAGATGGGGCGTCTGGTTTGGTGTCTTAGGACTTCAGGAGGGGGGGTTAGATTGGGGGGGGGGCTTCCCTGTGCCTGTGTGACAGCTCATTTTCGACCAGAATATGCATGGCTGAAGAATGGTGGTGCATAGATTTCCGTGTTGATCCCCTTGGCCACCGACACCCCCACCACACCCCTTCCTCCTCCTCCTCCTCTTCCTCCTCCTCTTCCTCCTTCCTTCTGCCTCCTTCTTCTTCTCCTTCTTCGCCTTCTCCTTCTTCTCCTTCTTCTCCTTCTTCTTCTCCTTCCCCCTTTTAAACTTACTTCTCATGAAGTTGAAGCTTTCTTTAGAAGGGACACCAGAGAGTCTGAGGTTTTGGTTTTGGTTGCTCGGCAGAGGATTTTGAGCAATCCCCCCCCCCAAACACGTTGTAGTTGGGTATTCCCTGAACGTGCCCTTTCGGAGTTTCGGAGTTTGGGCTGACCCGGACTCTAAAGAAAAGGAAGGCAAGGGCGTTTTGGTGGCATTGTGAAATGTTGTGGGATCACAGGCACACACGCGCACGCCCACGCAGAGACGTTCCTTTGTGGATATTTCTCTTCTTCCCCACCTCCTTTCCTTCCTCCCACCCCCCCCCCCCACCCCCGTCCTTCTTTAACAGAAACTGCCATAGGAGTATGCAATGCAAAATGAATAATGTCAGACCGGAGCCAGTTTGCCAATGAAGGAAAGTGGATATGCCAGCAGCTCAGCTAAAAGTGTCAACGGCAGACCCAGGGACAACTAGAGAGAGAGAGAGAGAGAGAGAGAGAGAGCTGAATGCAAATTCTATTAAAGAGGGAGAAAGGGGAGGGGTGGGGGAAGAGGAGGGGGAGGAGAGGGGGAATCTTAATGAAGAGATTAAAGATGTTGCTTTAATTTGAAGTATGTTTTCTTAAGGGGCTTGGTTATTCCTTTGCTCAGCTTCTAACGTGGGGCGAGAAAGGAAGCAGGAACATATTCTGAAGCATAGCCTAGGAAGGGACTGGAAATGTTGTCTTTCTTTCTTTCTTTCTTTCTTTCTTTCTTTCTTTCTTTCTTTCTTTCTTTCTTCTTTCTTTCTTTCTTTCTTTCTTTCTCTTCTTCCTTTTCTCCCCCTCCCCCTCTCTCTGTCCCTCTATCCCTTTTTGTCTTTCCTTCTTTCTGGCAGAAATGACTGTGGATCTTTCGCCCTTTTCTGCAGCTGTTCCGTGGTTTAGGTAGTTTCATGTTGTTGGGGTTGGCTTTAACTCGGCAACAAGAAACTGCCTTAATTACGTCAGTTAGTCTTCATCAAGGGCAACCTTCCTCCCACCCCCACCCCCGCTTTTTATTTTGACCCTCTTTCCTTTTCCTTTGCTACTCACACGCAGCCAGACTAAAGAAAGCAAATGGTCGTAGACAGACTTCTCTCCCCCACTCTCCCGTTCCCCCCCCCTCCGGAAAAAAATTAGCAAGAGGGAGAGAGAGAGAGAGAGAGAGAGAGAGAGAGAGAGAGAGAGAGAGAGAGAGAGAGAGAGAGAGGAAGGAGGGCATTTCTGGGGGCAGGGATGCAGGTTCGCCCAACATTACAACTCCCTCCAACTCACCACTCGGCTTCATATACCTTCCCAACAAATCCCCAAGCACTTATGGTCGCTTCCTTACGGACTTAAGATGTATCTTGCTGGTTGCTGTTGTTTCTGGCCGACGGGGCTCTCCAGACGGACAAACATGGAGGGGGTCCCTCTCTGAAAATTTCTCGGGTGATTAATGCTTCTAAGTTTAAAACCGGAATAATTGTCTGAATGTGTGTAGCCGAGAGGTTTCGGATTCAGGACCACTTTGCTTTCCTTCTCGCGCGGTCAACCTGGTGGGTTCTTTTGCATCCTGAATTTCTGGAGCGAGCTGAGGTTTTGTGAGAGGCGAATGAGGGCTATGAATGTGTAAAAGACCTCGGTTTATATGAACGCAGGTGCTCGGCGGTAAATGGCCGGGCAAGACTGAAATTACAGCCTCTTCACTCCCAATGGCAATCTATTGCTGGTGTAACCTGCCCAGTGGACTCTGAGAATTCACTTAGATAAATTATAGTCTATTATGTTCCTTGGCTTGAAAGTGGCTTGAAGAACAAAGCGGAAAATGGTACTGTAGGGTTCCTTAGACTCTCCTCGAAAGTGTGTCCAGGTATAAAAAAAGTTGTGCCTCTTAAAAATGAAGGGGGAGCAAAAAAAAACCAACAACAACAACCAACAACCAACCACAACAACCATGAGCTCAAGATTTGCTGTAGTTTTCGAAAGGCAAGCCTGGATTACAATCTCTTTCTGTCCACCCCGCCGCCCTTGCCTCCCTCCTCTCCCACTGCACTCGAGGGCTGTGCAAGCTAAGTAAACTGTTCAGGAAGAAAATCCTTCTGCGCACGGTTGTGATGAACAAGTTGTTGGGAAAGGTGGTGGTTGTTGCTTTGGTGGATCGGAGAAACAGGGTCGAGATTTCAACGCGGGGGGTGTGCGTGCGGGAGCGCGCGAGGGTGGGGTGGGGTGGGGTGGAGCAGATATTTTCGGGGGGGGGGAATAATAATCCGAGGTATGAGGATCCAAGTGGAAAGCGAGAGGTTTTGTAGCCATGTTTGCAACAAATATCGCTGCTAAAAATGAGCTTGAATTCTTCCACGTGGAGTTCAGGTTTATATTCGGTGTGTGTGTGTGGTGGGGGGGAATTCATGAAGATACGATCCCGTCACCCTCCTCCAAAAAGAAGAATAGTGCCAAAGAGACAGCCTGGCCTTGGGGGAAGAATTCGCCCACAGTTCTGCAACCCTGAATCCATGAATAAAGGGCAGGATAAGGAGAGCGAGAAAGAGCAAGGCACAAGGGCAGGAGCCTGTGGGGGTGGGGGGGTGTGGGGGGGAGAGAGACACTTCTAATAGGCGAGAAATATACTGCTCAAAAAAAAATAAATAAAGGGAGCACAAGATAAGGCACCCTACTATTAAATACAGTACATTGTGTTGTTTAAGTGTTCCCTTTATTTTTTGAGCAGGATACATTTCCGCAGCTTAAGTACAAAGGTGCGTTGTGGACCTTCTTCCTAGTCAAGCTGTAAGGAAGGTTCTTTTCTAAACACAAATTTTTATTAGAAATTAAGTCTGCGCACCCACCCACCCCCGCCTCCCCCCCCCCCGCTTATGTACCTCTGCTCTTTCACTGGAGAAAGGTGATTTTGCTACTGCTGTGATTCTCGCCACTGTTTTCACTGTTTTGTTTTTTTTCTTTCCTTCTCAAGCTCTTTAGCAACTTTTAGCAGTCGATTCGGGGAGACCTGAGTCCCCGAGACTGAAGGGTGGGGTAGGGTTGGGGGTGCATGGATTCCCATTCTACAAGGAGTGGGTCAACCTGGTCTTGACAAGGTACCACAAAATGGAACGGAGGGGGCGGGTGTTTGCTGTAAATTATTAGCTCACTGGTCCAGGCTGGAGGGGGGGGCACCCGTTGTCTCCTATCTTATTTCTGGTTTGAAAATTAAAGCCCCCAATTTGGGGTAAGACAGCGAATGTCCTGGGAATCTACTTTCTTCGAAATCTCTCTCGCCCCTAATGTTAAATAACACACCCAATGCACGCCCTTGGATTTTTAAAAACATTTTAATAAGCGGACATCAAGGTGGAAAGGCAAAAAGTGCGCCCATTGTGCTTGCTTAACTGTGAAGTCACGGGTCTGCAGACAAATGTCTCTCCTCAAAGGCTTTAATTATTCGCAATGATCTTGAGATAATTGAATGATTTCATTACGTGCTATAGATAGAAAAGTTTTTCCCTCCTCCTGTTAATCTATCCCCTATATAGGAATGTAAAAAAGAATGGGGTAATAGTACTAAGTATCCTTCAGTCATTTGTGTAGTGTGACTGTGTGTGACTGTGTGTGTGTGTGTGCATGTACCTATATGTATACGTGTATGTATGTATACATATATATGTTTCTATGTATGCGTATATCTATGTATACACATATATGCGTACATATGTATGTGTTTCCACATTTTTTCTCACATGCAGAGGGGATTTAAAGTCATATATATTTAATCCACCCAAGTCAAGAAATGTAATAAAAGTTAAATCCTCCCCTACTGTGTCTTCCCCCTTTAAATGATTCTATTAGACCTGGGTGTGAGTGAAGAATTTAGAGACTTAAACCTTATTGCAGTTTGCTTTTTAATCTCTAATGTCAGAGAAGATGTAATTAGAAAGATTTCTTGCTGTTTTGTGCATTTCTCTCTCTCTCCTCTCTTCGCAAAATACTGTTTTTCCTTGCTTGCTAGATACTGTTTTTGTTCTGGGGGGGGGTTGCTGTTGTTGTGCCTGTAAAATATTAGCAACCTCATTTTGCATTTCCAGTGTTTGCTCTATTTTTCCTGTCTGTGCCTGTGTTACTGTAATTCTGCATTTCACAGCAGGTGTGACTTCAAAAAAGTTTCTCTTTGGGTGACTGGAATTTGATGGGCAAACCTATACGCAATCTTTCTTCCCGTTTTATCTAGGTCTGTTTTTCTGAGCATTTATGGAAGATGCTGGTAGGGAACAGGGGCGCACATGTCTAAGCAGCCATACAGGCACACGCACGACTGTATGTACAATATAATGTATGCAATATAATGTGTAAGCATTTCTGTAAGTTAATATAATCTCTATACGTTGGTACATTAAACGTGTATGCGTATCTAAATACAGTGATTGCCCGGTGAATGCTCCCAAATAAAGTTTTGTGCAGGTTTTTTTTTTTGTTGCCTTTTTTATGTTTATGTAATACGGTAAGACTGTTGTGCTGTGTTGTATTGATACACAGTCTTTCCCTGAATCATGTGAGTATCTTGTGTATTGTATTCTGTGTATAAAATAGACATGTATCACGTACATAGACATATACCTAGAAGTATTTACAGCAAGAGAGCGTGAGGAAGAATAATCTGTAAAAAAAAAGGCTGCATAACTGGGGAAGGCAATAATCAGAAATAAGCTATTTTTCATTTGGCGCAAGGCAGAGGGCTGTTTGGTCTCTACCAGGCATGCATTTGCAAGTATGTACTGTTGGTGTACTGCTATGTGTGCATGCATACATTACACGCCTATGTGGGCCTGCATACAAATAAAAATTAATTTCCACAGCCTAGCAGCTAATGAAAGGGAGGCATATCTACATCTATATACATCAGGCAGGCACATTTGCTCCTTCCTCGTCTCTTTGCTGTTTCCCATTTGCCTTCACCTTTGAGGGCCCTACTGCACGCAGTTCCTGGAAAGTTCAAAGGAACGTTCTGAACTGTTTCAGGAAAAAGAGAGTGTGGGCGGTGGTGGCTGGGTGGCTGGCAGGCAGCCGGTTGTGCCTGCCTATTTGTTAAGGGAAAGTTCTCCTGACTCAGCTCTAAGAGAGGCTGCTAAGCCCAGGCCAGGCAGCAGGTATCATTAATTGAGGACAAGGCCTAACCATGGGACTGGGGGGGGGGGCTGAAGAGTGGGGCTAGCATGCCCCGTCTGCCTTTGGCTGAAACTTGCCCTTGTTTATAAATGCTGTCTCTCCCCACCCCACACACACCCCTGTTTATGTGAACTAACACCTAGCTGGCTGCGAAGCCCCTTGGCAGCAGTAGGCTTTAGCAGACAACAAGGAAACCAGCTTCCTTGTGGGCCAGAGGCATCCTTCTTGATTAAAAAAAAAGGGGGGGGGAGAGAGAATGCTGGAGTGAGGAGGACCTTTTTTTTAACAGAGAAATAGGTGGGGATAGTCTCCCCTGATTTTTCCTCCCCCCCCCCCCCCAGACATTCCATTTGGTGAGGTCCGGCGTGCACTTTTATTTATTTATTTTTACTATTCTGCCTGCTCCTTCCTCTTCTGTTTTTTTGAGATCTATGCTGTTGTGAGTATTTGTGTTACCCTCAAAACGAGATTTGAGATATGGCGCAGAGGACCAACCTCTCACTTTACGTCTCACTTAAACACTGTTGCCCTTTGAGGACTCCCAACTTCATCTTGCATTTGTGAATTTGCTGGCTGCCGCCGCCGCCGCCACCAACCGCCGCTGCCTCCACCATCCTCTTCCTCTCCTGCTGCTTTTTCTTCTTCTTTTTCATCCTCCTCCTCCTCCTCCTCTAACCTGTAATGTTCAAGAAAACACCCACAGCACAGTGAAATGAATTAGTCCTGAGGTTTAATTGCGCTTCGGAATTTATTGTCTTCGGTCCCCACCACCAAAGCACTAAAAAGTCTGGCATCTAAAGTCCTAACATCTCACAAAATTCTCAACCACCAGGAAGAGGGTTTTCAGGGGCAGGGGAAGAGGGGTGGGGGATCAAACAGGTACAGACTCCTGGAGACTAAATTTAAATTAAAGGTACTTTTTTAAAAAAAACAAAAAACAAAAATAAAGCCTGCTGGTTTCTTTCCATCCACCTACCTTTTCTCCTTGGGTTCAACAGAAAGAACAAGCCCACGGGGGGGGGGGGGAAGGCGGGTGGGAGGGGGGAAGGCGGAGGAAGTAAAGTCCAATACACATAACACGTTATTCCTGTAAATAAATCGTTCCTACAGAACTATCTCTGAGCTGAAGCATTTTAAGAAAGCCAGGAAGAAAGCAAAGAGAGGGTTGCCCGGTTGAAAGGACACCGTGGCTCTTTTCACCACCATCACCATCCCCACCCACCACCCACCACCCTCGCCCAGCGGTTACTCTCCCTGTGGCTGCCTCCATTGTTCCTCTTCTCGCAGTGGTAGAGTTCCGTTGCTCGCTCTCTCTCTCGCTCTCTCTGTGCGTCAAGCATCCGTTTGGGTAGCAGAGAAGAATCGGGTAACCCAGTTCTCTCTCGGCCGCCTTTGATCCATAAATGCAAGTTGGAAGCGGGGAAAGCCTAGCAAATCGCTCCCCATCGAAAGAAAGATGAGGAAGGACTGGCCGCCACAAGCCAGGCCAAAGCCTCCAGCCTCCTCTTGGCCGCCTGTTCGTGGACCTTAAGAGTCCATTTGATTTCACCACCACCACCCCCACCACCCCGCTTTCTCTTTTCTTCATTCAACACGGGTGCTTCGGCTGGGGGAGAAAGGCGTCCCCACGCGGGGAAAATATTAAGCGGCGGGGGCGCTTTGGGATCGACTGGCTTGCCCTTAGGAAGAAGGGCTGTCAAGCCCGCGATGCTTTCAGTTTACAACCGCGGGGCCTTGCAGGGGAGGCGAAAGCGGCTTCGGCAGTTCCTCGGAAGAAGGGAAAAGAGGGACGGGGGGGGGGGGACGCCGGGGAAGTGGATTTTTTTTTAAATCCGAACTTGACGGTGTTTATTGAGACAACCGGGCAACCGGGAACCGAAGGAATGCGCCCCAAGGGTGGCGAGTCGGAGGGGAGGGGGAGAATTGGTCTCTTGATTCCTTGGGAGTGGGGGTGGTGGTGGTGATGGTGGTGGAAGGAAATGGGTGTCTTCAGCTCCAGGGCTGGCTCAACCCAACCTCTCGGAGAGGTTCGTCCTCGAGATAGCTGACATGGTTTCTCTGGCGCTCCTCCGGTTCGCCTCCTCCTCCTCCTCCTAGCCTGAATCCAGCGGCGGCTCAGGAAATTCTGGGAGCCCCGTGGGTTTGGGGATGTTGTGATTGCTCCCACGGATCCCCCCCCGCCCGCTTAGGCCTGGAGTGGGAGCTGTTAGAGACAAACGGAAGAAGACCCCTTTGCTCGACCTTCAGCGCTTTTCCTGGAGGAGAAGAGCAGGACTAAGGTGCTGGCGGCGGCAGCGGCTGAGAGGGGCTACCCGGGTTTTAGACTTCTGAAATTAGGGGAAACTTTTTTTTTTCTCCCCAGGAGCCCAAAGAAAGAAATTGGAAGCCGGGAATTCCTGATGCCCGCAGTTTATATCCAGATCAGATCGATAGGGGACTGCGTGTGTCTGTGTGTGGGCTAAAAGGAGGGACGCCAGAAGAAGTGGGCAACCGTGCCTGTGGGTGTGCGTTGATGTGCAAGTGTGCGCTAGGGGGGATATAGGTAGCTGGCTGCTCGCCAAATGTCAGCTTT
>NW_028148378.1:0-2500 GCF_947247035.1 Vipera ursinii | reverse complement strand
CTTAAGCCTTGCAACCCCCTTCCCTCCACTGGGTTAAAACTGTACCTCACTTCCAAGCCGTCTCTGCTGTTTATTGTACTGGAAATCTTGGTTCTTCTTTGACAAAAACCACAAAAGGAACAACACGCTTGCAGTAGCTGCCGCTGCCTCTCTTGTTGTGTTCATATCCTTGAATGGGGACGGGTCGAGGGCGGGGGGGGGGGGAGGAAGAGACATCCTTTTTGCAGATTTCTTTTCCAGAGCCAGGGACCAAAGCCACCCTTCCAGACCACTAAGGGTAATAAACTATACCGATCACCTTACTCTACCAAGCCAAGGTTATTTTTTTTTCTAACACACGCACGCGCGCGTGCGTTCACCCATCCACACCCACACACAGAGAGATACGTGTTTTCAGTGAAGTTCTGCAAATCGATTAGTCGACAGAAAGTTTCAGGTCTTTTTAATGCGCGCAAGCACACACACACACACACACACACAGAGATTAATCTAGGAAACCAGAATAAATTGGTTTTTTTTTAAAAAAAAAAAGAAAAAAGAAACACCCTAGCGTTCTGTCTTCAATTGCAAAAACAAACTCCCTCACTCCCAGTTATGCCCCATCGCTGAAACTTACTCGTACAGTTTTATTTAGTGAACGACACATTCATGAACAATCAAATGATCCTCGTAAAATTTTTATTGAAGGACATAAAAACATCTACGACTACTTGCCGAATAATGTAGCCTCTCGGGAAGATGAATGCCACTTTTTTTTTGGGGGGGGGGGAGTTCTTGCTATTTTCCAGTCTCTGGGTTTACAAAGTCATCTTCCTTCTTCTTCTTCTTCCTCCCAGAAAGTGTGCCTCTGTGCATGCGTGTGTTTTTGTGTGTTTGTGTGTATGTGGGTGCGTGCTTGCGTGCGTTCACCCAGTCCCTCCCTCCATACATGCACATGTATGTAGAAACGGATGGTGTTAATCTGGCAAAAAAATAAATAAAACGAAAGTGTATATGTATATATATATATATATATATATATGTATCTGTGGCTACACACACACACACACACATGAATATAATTAAAATTCAGGAGCTGGTGCCGGAGAGGCTGAGAGCTAAGCAGGATTACTCCGTGAGGCCCTTCCGTCGGCCACCTCCCCTTTTAAAGATCTTCCATGTAATGTATCCATTATCGAATACAAGCTGTAGAAGCAGAAATGAGTAGACAGAGACAAATTGCGTCAAGAAATAGTTCCTGTGTTACCTTGCTACACCAGATACCTTACACCCTCATTAGCAGCAGGGCTATGGGAAAGCCAGGTCGCCGAGCCAAGCCAGCCAGCCAGCCAGCCAGCCAACGAGCGAATCGCCTTTCAGCTCACGACACGTAAGATCCGACCGCTGCTGCTAATAACGGCATTATCTCAAGAGTTTGATGAAAGCCCAAGTCGCATAGGCACGATTTAAAAAGAAAAAAAAAGAAAAAAGAAAAAGGAAAGGAAAGGGAAAAAAAAATAGAAAGAGGAAAGAGGGGAAGGAGAAAAAAAAAAAGACCTGCGGATTGATCTACGCTGTATTTTGGGTAAATATAATCACGTGGGATCTCGGAGCCAATGGCGCGCTAGGAAAGGCTGAAAAAATAATTACCTGCCCTGATTGTTCTATGAGAAGATAAAAAGTACACATACAGTTCATACAATAATCTTATGAATGTAAAAGAGGGGGGAACAATGTCGGCTTCGGGTCCCATAAGCAACTATTATGTAGATTCGTTGATTAGCCACGAGAGCGACGACTTGCTGGCGTCCCGGTTCCCAGCTACTGGCTCTCATCCTGCCGCAGCCCGACCGTCAGGATTGGTACCGGAGTGTGCAGATTTTCCGTCCTGCAGCTTTGCCCCCAAACCGGCCGTGTTTACCACTTCGTGGGCTCCCGTGCACTCCCAGTCGTCCGTGGTTTACCACCCGTACACCCACCAGCCACACATTGGAACTGACACTCGGTATATGCGCTCCTGGCTGGAGCCTATCTCCGGCGCGGTTTCCTTCCCAGGTTTTCCAGCCAGCAGCCGCCACTACGGGCTTAAACCCGACGCCTTCCACGGCCGCAGGGACTGCGGACCGGTGGATGGACGTAGTTATCCGGATTACATGTACGGATCCCCGGGAGATCTCAGGGACAGAACCCCGCAGACTATACCCTCTCCGGAATCCGAGGCCATCGCTTCCAACAAACACAAAGAAGAAAAGACGGAATTGGACCCTAGTAAGTCGAAGTCATTCTTGTTTACAACCGGGAAGGCATTACAGCCTCCTGGCACGGAGCTCAATAAAAAGAAATTACCTTGCTGTTTAGAATTCTTGGCGTCCTTCCCTTGGATCTCCAGCTACAAGGGCTGACAAACCTGGGGGGAAAGCTGGTTTATTTGACTTGGGAAAGGGGGGCGGCAGGGGGCGAAGAAAAGGGATTTTTAAAAAATTATTATTATTATTAATTATTATTATTATTGTGACGGGGT
>NW_028148379.1:0-32518 GCF_947247035.1 Vipera ursinii | reverse complement strand
CCAATTGAGAAGGAGACAATGCTTGGAGCCGAAGAGGAAAAAGGCTGCCAGCAGGATAATTTCGGGTGATTGCAGCCCAGTTGGTAGCATCATCATTTGACACGATTCGAACAACTTTAAGTGTCCATGTCTGTTGGACCAGATAAGGATGAGTGGAGCTGACTTCGGATTGATTCATAAACCGCCTCTGAGCAGTTCATTCTCCTGGATCTTTATTGATTGTCTATCAAAGACATTTGTCTGGCAGCCATGCTTCGCCACAGGCCAAGGCAAACCGAGCAGTGGCTTTGGGGGCAGTTATTAATTAAACATAATGGTGCAGGGCACCTAAAAATCAACACTAAGGACCCCATCGGAGGGGGTCAGCCTAATTCCATGGGTATTTGCAGGGAGGGGAGAGGGAAAAAAACCACAAGATGGCGGCCACTACTATGTTGTTGAAGCCCCACCCTCCTTGACATAAAAAGGCTATATATACATATACATGAACAGGTTTTATAGATACATATACATAAAAAGGGTGTGTGTGTGTATACATACATACATACATACATACATACATACATACATACATATATATATATATATATATATATATATATATATTTTCTGAGGTTTTCGCGGGTGCCTGTATGTGGATCCTTGGTTTTTCGGGTTTTTCCCCGCGTAGAACTAAAGGTGTAGGTGCAACGTTTCGACGGAATCCCATCCGTCATCATCAGGCTTTAGCTTCCTTCTTCTGGGAGAAGCATGTGGCTGTTTGTTCCAGTTTAAAAAAGAGGAACAAACAGCCACATGCTTCTCCCAGAAGAAGGAAGCTAAAGCCTGATGATGACGGATGGGATTCCGTCGAAACGTTGCGCCTACACCTTTAGTTCTACGCGGGGAAAAACCCGAAAAATCAAGGATCCATATATATATATATATAATATATATATATATATATATATATATATATATATATATATATATATATATATATATATATATATATATATATATATATATATTTCAGCCTAACCGAAGGCCATCGACAGGCAGTATGACAGCTCATATTTGTGTAACATTTTTTTTTAGATTGCTAACAAAGAATTAAAGGGAGACTGATATGCATTTCAAACGTATTTGTTCTCATCAGTCAGCCATACCCTTCTGAAATTCAAACCTGGGCTGATTGCATATTAGGCGATTGTTTTAACCCCTAGGCCACAGGCTCTTTCTCGCTTTGTTAGCTGAGAAGCAAGGGAGATATGTGTTAAATGTTTATTAAGTTTGGGGCCTAGCAAGGTAATCTAAATACTTAATAAACATTTAACACATATCTCCCTTGCTTCTCAGCTAACAAAGAGAGAGAGAGAGAGAGAGAGAGCCTGTGGCCTAGGGGTTAAAACAATTGCCTAATGTGCAATCAGCCCAGGTTCGAATCTCAGAAGGGTATGGCTGACTGGTGAGAACAAATAAGTTTGAAATGCATATCAGTCTCCCTTTAATTCTTTGTTAGCAATCCAAAAAATTTACACAAATATGAGCTGTCACTACTGTGACCACTGCCTGTGGATGGCCTTGGGTTAGGCTGAAACAGGAAATAAGGTTTGTCCCATGTTTGGGGCCTTGCGAGGTAATCTAAATACTTAATAAACATTTAACATGTGTGTGTGTGTGTGTGTGTGTGTGTGTGTGTGTCCGACCCCTCGCGACCCCATGGACAACATTCCTCCAGGCCTTCCTGTCCTCCACCATCTTCTGGAGTCCCTTTAAGCTCACGCCTACTGCTTCAGTGACTCCATCCAGCCACCTCATTCTCTGTCGTCCCCTTCTTCTATTGCCCTCCAGCTTTCCCAGTATTAGGCTCTTCTCCAGTGAGTCCTTCCTTCTCAATCTAGCAGCCAAAGTATTTGAGTATGTATGTATATGTATATATGTATGTATGTGTGTGTGTGTGTGTGTGTGTGTGTGTGTGTGTGTGTGTATGCAGCTGACAAAGTGAGAAAGAGCCTGTGGCCTAGAGGTTAAAACAACTGCCTAATGTGCAATCAGCCCAGAAGGGTGTGGCTGACTGATGAGAACAAATAAGTTTGAAATGGCTATATCAGTCTCCCTTTAATTCTTTGTTAGCAATCCAAAAATTTATGCAATATACTGTGTATGTGTGTGTGTGTGTGTGTGTGTGTGTGTGTGTACACACGTGTATGTTTGTGTGTGTGTGTGTGGTCCCCTCGCCCTTCTCTTCATTAAAGCAGACATGCCCAAATCCAGCAACCGTTCCTTGTATGTTTTAGCCTCCAGTCCCCTGATCGTCTTTGTTGCTCTTCTCTGCCCTCTTTCTAGAATCTCAGCATCTTATTCGTGTCATGGCAATATATTTTTGTTAGACTTTAGTGTTCATAGCTCAATTCATGAGCCAAACTAATTATTACGGGCATAGTTGTTTAATTACTTTTTAATTTTTGTATCCTGTTTTTTTATTATGTATTGCCCTGTTCACCGCCCTGAGTCCTTCGGGAGAAGGGCGGTATACAAATTAAATTATTAAATTAATTAAATTAAATTAAACTTAATTCAATCACCGGGTAAAAAAATATATCCTTCATTTCCAGTTTTTCCCCCTCTTTACTCTGACTACCCTTCTGATGTTCTGCCTAAAGTTTCTGCCATATTGTGTGAAAAATGGCTGTGGCTCACTTTTTCCCCCCAGTGCTGTTGTAATTTCAGTCATTAAATGATTTGTTGCATAAATCAAGGACTACCTGCACTATTCTGGAGTTATGTCTGTCCAGCCTCTTCTTGAAAACCTCCAGTGGTGAAGCACCGGCAACTTCCGGTGGGAAGCTGTTCCACTTCTTCCGAGAGGCTATTTTCAGGGTTCCAGATTCTGACTAGACCCAGCCTTGCTTAATTTCTGAAATCTGTCAAGGCCGTTTAGTTCCTGGCAAACTGTGAAAGAATTCTAAAGAGAGAACAAGAGAATGAAAGCAAGGAAGAAAATGTATCTTTGCTTCCACGCAGAAAATTGACAGTATGAAAAGGCTTTTGAAGAAGCTATATAAACATGCCTTTGATTTCCACGTATCGTGGTAATTACATGAATATTCAAAAAAAAAAAAAGGAAGAAAAAAATAGATAGCACCATTTGAGATAGCAAATCCTTCGGCGGCGAAGGAAGTCAGAAAGAGTGTTTCTGGTCATATTTGACTTGTGATTATTTTTCATGCCTTTCTCTCTCTTTTTTTTGCTTTCCCCTTCATTTTGCAAAAAAAAAAAAAAAAAAGGAAAAAGAATGAGATAATATTTATGTATTTTTCAGCCAGGCATCAATTAATGTTTTCAAAGAGATGTGAAGCAAAGGATACAAAATGAAAGAAAGAAAGAAAGAAAGAAAGAAAGAAAGAAAGAAAGAAAGAAAGAAAGAAAGAAAGAAAGAAAGGAAGGAAGGAAGAAGAAAAGAAAGAAAGAAAGAAAGAAAGAAAGAAAGAAAGAAAGAAAGAAAGAGGAAGGAAGGAAGGAAGGAAGGAAGAAGAAAGAAAGAAAGAAAGAAAGAAAGAGAAAGAAAGAAGGAAGGAAGGAAGGAAGGAAGAAGAAAGAAAGAAAGAAAGAAAGAAAGAAAGAAGGAAGGAAGGAAGGAAGGAAGGAAGGAAGGAAGGAAGGAAGGAAAAAAGGAAGGAAGGAGAGACAGGATAAGGAAGGGGAGGGAGGGAGGAACAGAAGAGGAAGGAAGGAAGGAAGGAAGGAAGGAAGGAAGGAAGGAAGGAAGGAAGGAGCAGAGAAGGAGAGAGGATAAGAAAGGAAGAGAGGGAGAGAAGGAAGGGAGAAAGAAAGGGAAAGAGGAAAGAAAGAAAGAAAGAAAGAAAGAAAGAAAGAAAGAAAGAAAGAAAGAAAGAAAGAAAGCAGAATGTTATTTCATGTCTATGAACCAGGTTGCATTCAGAAGCATCTCTGTGGGTTTTTGTCTTTAAAATGCGTTCCTTTGCAATGGACGTCAGCAGCAACCAGCTAGCAACAGCCGAAACGAGGTGAAGTCATTTCTTTTTAATGACCAGATTCCCTCCCTCCCTCCCTCCCTCCCTCCCTTAATTTCATCAAATGCATCACATCCCTGAGTGATGATTACATTTTATTGCACAAATCAACCCTCAGCCTCCTTGCTGGGCTTGGCAGATGGACGCTGTACCTTTTCATCGGCTATTGTCTACACTGCAAAAGGGAAAGAAGGCTAGAAAAGGGACGGAGAAGGAGGAAATCTCCACGGAACATGGAATCATAGGGTTAGAGGGTACTTTAGAGGTCATCTAGTCCAACCCCCTGCTCAAGCAAGAGTCCCCACAGGGAGTCCTTGACTTGCATCCATTCCTTTAATGACTGTTCCAAGTTACAACAGCACTGGAAAAGTGACTTAGGACCATTTTGCACATTTTCCGGCCATTGCAGCCTCCCCAGGGTCACGTGATCAAATCCATATGCTTGGCAGCCGGCACGTATTCATGACGGTTGCTGTGTCCCGGTGTGTGTGTGTGTGTGTGTGTGTGTGTGTGTCATGTAATCCCCTTTTGCGACCTTCTGACAAGCAAAGTCAACGGGGAAGCCCGATTCGCTTAGCATCTATGTTACTAACGTAACTATTGCAGTGATTCACTTAGTGGCAAGGACGATCGTAAAATGGGGCAAAAAAATCACTGAACGACTGTCTCACGGAAATTTGGGTTGTGGTTGTAAGTCGAGGACTATCTGTATTTATAATGGATGCAACGTCCCGCCATCAGGAGGACCCAGATTGTTGGGGATAATAACCTACAACAGAGGTCTCCAACCTTTTTGATTTGGCGGCCCAGAAAGGGAGGCAGTCACCACTCCGTGCGCATGTGCAAATGGGCTGCACGCATCCGTGTGCAAAAATAAGCCTCGTCTTCGTGCACGCAAATGGGCTGCGTGTGAGTGCATGCGCACACGCAAAGAGCCGCACGTGAACACGTGCACACATGCAAATGGGGCTGTGTGAGTGTGAATGCTGCTATGGGTGGCACTAGTGCTGGTGGGAAACTCTGGCACAGGGCAGCGTTAGTGCCAGCGGGATTCTCAGGGCATCGTTAGCGCCAGACAGATGCTCGGGGTGGCGCTAATGCCAGTGGGATACTCGGGGTGGAGTGTTAGGGCCAGAGGGATGCTCGGGGTGGTGCTAGTGCCAGTGGGATGCTCAGGATGGGGTGGTGCTAGTGCCAGTGGGATGATCTGAGTGGTGCTAGTGCGAGTGTGAGAGGACAGTGCATGCACATGTGCGCATGCACTGGCCATCTCTACACGCGGCCCTGTGGCCAAGCAGCCGTGGCCCGGTAGTGGGCCGCAGCCCACAGGTTGGGGACCCCTGGCTTAAAGAGGGCTGTGTGAAGCAGTATATAAGTCTAAGCCAGGGGTAGGCCACTTTGGCTCTTTTATGATCATGGACTTCAACTCCCAGAATTCCTGAGCCAGCCACGCTGAGGGGAAAGGGAGAGGTTTCCAAGCTGAGCCATGCTGGCTCAGGAATTCTGGGAGTTGAAGTCCGCAAGTCATGAGGGGGCCATAGTTCCCTCATGCTGTCTCAGGAATCCTGGGAGTTGAAGTCTGCAAGTCATGAGGGGGCCATAGTTCCCTCATGCTGTCTCAGGAATCCTGGGAGTTGAAGTCTGCAAGTCAGAGGGGGCCATAGTTCCCTCATGCTGTCTCAGGAATTCTGGGAGTTGAAGTCCACGAGTCATAAAAGAGCCGAGGCTGCCTACCCCTGGCTAAGCGCTATTGCTATCATGGGATCACCTTTTGTAAATTCCTTATAAGCCAAGGAGGAAGCCATATTCACTTAACAACTGTGCTGTTAACTTAAGAATTGCAGTGACTCACTGAACAACTGTGGCAAGAAAGGTCGTAAAATGGAGCAAAACTCACTCAACAACTGCCTTGCTCAACAACAGAAATTTTGTTAGCCCAGTTGTAGCTATCATCAGGGAGGGAGGGAGGGAGGGAGGGAGTCAAGGTATTCTCCAAAGCGCCCAAAGTCCGGACAAGAAGCAACGGATTGAAACTAATCAAGGAGAGAAGCAACCTGGAGCTAAGGAGAAACTTCCTAACAGTTAGAACAATTAACCGGTGGAACAACCTGCCTCCAGAAGCGGTGAATGCTCCAACACTGGAAGTTTTTAAGAAGAGACTGGACAGCCATTTGTCTGAAAGGGTATAGGGTTTCCTGCCTGAGCAGGGGGTTGGACTAGATGACCTCCAAGGTCCCTTCCAACTTTATTATTATTAGTAGAGGACTACCTATAGACCAATCCAGACAAATGGGCTGCCCAGTCTCTGCAGACTCTCTGCAAATATCTCTGGAGATTCTCAGTCATCCTGGTCATTATTTGTCTAAAACAGAGTTTCCCAACCTTGGCAATGTTAAGACAACTGGACTTCAACTCCCAGAATTCCCCAGCCAGCCATGCTGGCTGGGGAATTCTGGGAGATGAAGTCCAGCCGTCTAAACATTGCCAAGGTTGGAAAACCCTGGTCTAAAAGATGTTGTTTTTTTCTTTTCAAAATGTCAGCGGAGATTCTCAGTCATCTGGGTCCTGGTTTGTCCCAAGGATGCTTTTTTCAGGAGGCAACTTGGACTTTCTTGTTTTTCTTTGAAGACCTTTCGCTTCTCACCCCAGAAGCTTCTTCAGCTTCTGATTGGATGGTGGGGAACGGAAAGATTTATACTCCTTGCAGACAGCTGGTCATTTGCCTTCTTTTGGAGAGTCCTTGAGGCCACTTGGGGGTTTATCTGTGTCCCCAGGGTCACCTGAGTGATGCAACTGTGTGTGGAGCCTTCTTGGCTGCAGGATGTTCTTCTGCCTTGGGTCCCTTCACCGCTGAAGACGGGCACAGGCTGTTGGGGATGAGTCTGTGTTGTCTGAACAACAAAGTGAAGCGCAAATGGCTCCTGTAGCCTGCAATGTTTTTCTAGAAATCCATTCACACTCCCACACCATTCGAAGGGCGTTCTTCCCAAAGTGCATGGCTAAAATATCTGTGGAGATTCTCAGTCATCCAGGTCATGGTTGTCCCAAAGGAGCCTTTTTTAAGGAGGCAATTGGATTTTCTTGTTTTTTCTTTGAAGACGTTTCACTTCTCATCCAAGAAGCTTCTTCAGTTCTACAGGATGTTGGGGAACGGAAAGATTTTTTTTTTTAAAAAAAATGCAGCTGGACTTTCTTTGTTTTTCCTTGAAATCTCTGCAATTAGGCCCGTGAAGAATTTGAAACTGGTCCGTGCACATATCAAGCCATGGAAGATAGCTTTCAAATCGCAGGCTGGGTAGTTCTCGAACCACAATTGGGCTGAAAATTTCCATTGCTTAAGATTGCTTGGACATTTTTTTTTTCTGATTAAAATAGGCACATCAGGAAAGAGATAATAACACAGCTGATATAAGGCTGAGCAATTTAATAAAGGTCTTTTATTAAAACACCGGGAGAACGTCAGTCTTTTTTTTTTTTTAAATATGATTGCTAAAAAAAAAGAATAAAATAAAAGTCATATGGGGAACACAGCGAGAGAAAGGTAGACCTCGAAAGTTGAAAGGAAATACAGGTAGTCCTCAATGTACAACCATTCGTTTAGTGATTGCTCAAAGTTATGATGCTGAAAAAAGTGACAGGACCAGTTTTCATACTTATGACCGTCGCAGCATCCCCAGGGTCACATGATCAAAATTCAGATGTTTGGCAACTGGTTCGTAGTTATGAAGTTTGCAGTGTCTGGTGGTCATATGTGATTCCCTTTTGCAAACTTCTGACAAGCAAAGACAAAGGGGAAGCAATTTGACAACCTTGTTAGTATCTTAACAACTTAGTGATTCACTTAATATCTGTATCAAGAAGGGTCTGGTGCAAAATTCACTTTACAACTGTCTTGCTTAGCAACATAAATACTGGGCTCCGTTGTGCTTACTTTTTTTTTTTTTTACTAACTATATCCAGGCAGATTTTTGCTACAAGGCATCCCATCATTAAACAGCTTAATCAAAATACAGCTGGAAGGGACCTTGGAGATCTTCTATCCCAACCCCCTGCTCAAACAGGAGACCCTATACCAGGGGTAGGCCACCTTGGCTCTTTTATGACTCGTGGACTTCAACTCCCAGAATTCCTGAGCCAGCCATGCTGAGGGGAAAGGGAGAGGTTTCCAAGCTGAGCCATGCTGGCTCAGGAATTCTGGGAGTTGAAGTCCATGAGTCATGAAGGGGCCATAGTTCCCCCATGCTGGCTCAGGAATTCTGGGAGGTGAAGGCCATAAAAGAGCCAAGGTTGCCTGCCCCTGCCCTATACCATTTCAGACAGTTGGCTGTCCAGTTTTTTCTTGAAAACCTCCACTGATGGAGCACCCACAAGCTGTTCCACTGGTTGATTGTCCTCACTTGTTAGGAAGTTTCTCCTTAATTCCAGGTTGCTTCTCTCCTTGATCAGTTTCCATCCATCGTTTCTTCTCTTGCCTTCTGGTGCTTTGGAAAATGTAGCTCGAATCAAAGCATCCGAATCCGAGGAGAGCTGGAAGGGACCTTAGAGGTCTTCTAGTCCAGCCCCCCCTGCTCAAGCAATAAGACCCTATACCATTTCAGACAAGTGGCTGTCCGGTCTCTTCCTAAAAACCTCCAGCGATGATGAAGCACCCACAACCTCTGGAGGCAAAGCTGTCTTTCCCCCATGTGCGGTTTTCTACATCCGTTTAAAATTTGCTCAGGCCTCACCTTTTCTCACATCAGCAAGGTTTTGGAGCTGAATGAATTTAGAACAGGCTCTGACACGGTGGCTGTGAAGCTGCAGTATTTTTTTTTTAAAAAAAATTATTTTCTGTAAGTGCTGCAGCTTTGCAACAGGGCCTGGCCCGGCAATTCCATTCCGTTCCTCCGTGGGCGAGGAGATTCGTTGCCCGCCCACGTTGTTGCTTCCAGATCAGTGGCTATGAAAAAGAGGCCAGATTAGCTGCTTCACATGGCTTTTTAATTGTCTGGCTGGTGGAAACAGCCAAGCGTTCAGTCGCCTGCCTTTTCAACAACTCCTTGCTTGTCCTCCCAGATTCCATGTTTCTAGAGCGGTAAAACCCTCGACGTACGACCACAGTGGAGCCCAACCTCTCGGCTGTTCAGCGAGACCGTCGTTAAGTGACCTTTGCCCCATTTTATGACCTGCCTGGCCACAGCTGGTGAGTGGATCATTGTAGTTGTCAAGTTAGTAACGCGGTTGTTAAGTGAATCTGGCTTCCCCACTGATTTTCCTTGTCAGAAGGTCACAAAAGGGGATTGCATGACCCCCAGGATGCTGTAACAGTCATAAATAGGAGTCAGTTGCCAAGCCTCTGAATTTGGATCACCTGACCCTGGTGATGCTGCAGAGGTCATAAGTGAGAAAAATGGTCACTTTTTTGTGCTGTTGCAACTTCTCCTGCTTGAGAAGGGGGCTGGACTAGAAGACCTCCAAGGTCCCTTCCAGATTCTATTCTATTCTATTCTATTCTATTCTATTCTATTCTATTCTATTCTATTCTATTCTATTCTATTCTATTCTATTCTATTCTATCCTATCCTATCCTATCCTATCCTATCCTATCCTATCCTATTCTATTCTATTCTATTCTATTCTATTCTATTCTATTCTATTCTATTCTATTCCATATTTTCTTTTCTATTCTATTCTATTCTATTCTATTCTATTCTATTCTATTCTATTCTATTCTATTCTATTCTATTCTATTCTATTCTATTCTATTCTATTCTATTTTGCAATCTGTCTAATTCTATTCTATTCTATTCTATTCTATTCTATTCTATTCTATTCTATTCTATTCTATTCTATTCTATTCTATTCTATTCTATTCTATTCTATACTGCAATCTGTCTATTCTATTCTATTCTATTCTATTCTATTCTATTCTATTCTATTCTATTCTATTCTATTCTATTCTATTCTATTCTATTCTATTCTATTCTATTCTATTCTATTCTACTGTTGTAAGTCAAGGATTACCTGCATATTTTTTGTTGTTGGTTTCCCCTTTTCAATTTTATCAGGGCAAGATTTGTTTTCTGCCTGTCGCTGGGGGCTTTTTCCTTTTTTGCAGCCAATTAAGGGCAAGAACGATCTGATCGTAATGAATTAACAGCCAGAAACAATTGTCTGCCATAAGTAATTTAAGGCTGGCTATTTCTTTTCCAGGCAGAATTGGAAAATTATTTGTTTTGAGGAATGACTAAGAGGAGGGTTGGTTTTGGGGTAGGATTCTTGTGAGTGTAACACCAGGGAGCAATTATAAATGTACTTTTTTCCAGATGGCTTCTTCTTCAAAAAATAATTCATGGCCCAGAGGTTAGAAAGGGGAAAAGGTGAAGTCATTTGGTCCTTTTTTAAATAAATCAGCTATAGAAAAGCTGCAGACGGCATCCAAGCCGGAATTTGCTGTGGTTGCTTAATTGTTTAGACTTAATCTGTGTAAGAATTCTGCAGCTTTACTATTTTCCTAAGAGAGAAGCTCAAGGTGGTTTGGTATTAGCCAGGAAAGAAGGAGGAAGGAAAATGTTAGAATATATATTTTTTTATGATATGGTATATTTTATTAGAGCATTCACACTTCTATCAAGGTCTGGAAACCATAGCCAGTTTGGTCTAGTGCAGGGGTCTTCAAACGTGGCCCTTTTGTGACTTGTGGACTTCAACTCCCAGAATTCCTCAGCCAGACACCACCTGGCTGAGGAATTCTGGGAGTTGAAGTCCACAAGTCACAAAAGGGCCACGTTTGAAGATCCCTGGTCTAGTGGTTAAGGCTCCAGGCTGAAAACTAGGAGATGGTAAGTTCTAGCCCCAAGATAACCAGGAAAGTTGGCTGGGTGATTTAGGGCCAATCACCAGGAGATGATGAGTTCTAGCCCCGCCTTAGGGCTGAAAGCTGGCTGGGTGACTTTGGATTTGGAGAATAACAGATTGACAGAGTTGGAAGGGACCTTAGGCATTTCTTCCAGGACCACTCCCACCAACGCTGACCTAGCAAGCTGCTGGAATATAATCTGAGAGCAAACACCACTCTTCACTAGCACTGATGACGTTACCTAGCTGGGTCAAGAAATGTCTGTGAGAAAACAACCAAGCTCAGAGAGCAACAAGCACCCCACAGTCCTCCTCCTCCTCCTCCTCCTCCCGTTCTCCTTTCTTCCTCCTCCTCCCCACCCCTTATTCCCTCCTTTTCCTCTTTCTCCTTTTTTCCCTCCTCCTCCTTCTCCTCCTCCTCCTCCTCCTCCTCCTCCTCCTCCTCCTCCCGTTCTCCTTTCCTCCTCCTCCTCCCCACCCCTTCTTCCCTCATTTTCCTCTTTCTCCTTTTTTCCCTCCTCCTTCTCCTCTTCCTCCTCTCCTCCTCCTCCTCCTCCTCCTCCTCCTCCTCCTCCTCCTCTCTCATGCAACTCCAGGCCCATCACCCAAAAAGGCTCCTGAGATAACCTCCTCAATCACACAAAAGGACTCACGAAGTCTTTCCCCAACAGAGTTGGCCATGAATAAAAAACGGGACAGCTAAAACAATAAAAGCTATAACCTGGGAACCATCTGCCTGACTTTTCTTGTTAGATTGTTTCTGGAACATTTAGCTGTTCCAGAACACCTGGAACAATAGCGTCACTGATATCCTCAGGGCTTTCCAGGAAATTAAAATGCAGCTTCCATTCTTCAAAGGGAGCCACTTGGTCCTTGATATGCGGGAAAGGTTTGAGATACCCATTAGGATTCCTCTCCGGGAACTGAAGTTAGAACAATTAATTAACGGTTCGAATAATAAATTTCTCCTTACTTCTAGGTTGGGTCTCTTCTTGATAATTTTCCTTCCCGTTTTTCCCACGCCCTTGTCCTTGTAGCAGCCCCTTAGATATTAGAAGACTGTTAGCATGTCATCAAGGATGCCACACCCCAGATTAAAATCAGATTATGACACACATCTCTTTTCATTCGGAAACAGACTGAATTAAGCAGTTTGAGCACCAGCCAAGCCTTAACAAAGGAGAGAAATACTTTCATTTTCAGTTTTTTTTATTTTTAATTTTTAATTCCATTTATATCCCGCCCTTCTCCAAAGACTCAGGGTGGCTTACAAGCTTAGTAGTAGTTCACGGTTTCATATTTCGGCTGAAATCACCCACCCTGGTATACTTTCGTAACTGTAGCTGGCTGGGTGTTGCAGTCCACACACCTTAAAAAAGGGAGCCAGTTTGGCCTAGTGCAGTGATGGCGAACCTTTTGGAGACCGAGTGTCCAAACTGCAACCCAAAACCCACTTATTTATCGCTGGGTGCCAGGTGGGCGTGGCCTACTGGGTGGGTGTGGCTGTGGTGGTCATGGAAGGTGGGTGGGTGTGGCCAAGGTGGGTGTGGTCACCTCAATGTCACTTATTGGGAGGGACACCTGTGGGGGGCGGCTGGTTGAAGAGGGACAGTTGCCACCTCTGAGCCATGGCGCGGGTGCCCACAGGGAGGGCTCTGAGTGCTGCCTCTGGCACCTGTGCCACACGTTCGCCACTGCTGGCCTAGTGTTTAAGGCTCGAAACCAGGAGACAGTGAATTCTAGTCCTGCCTTAGGCCCAGTGGTGGGATTGAAACAGGTGGTTTTCTGTGTTGATGCTGCTTCCGGAAGTCCATTCTGGGCCTGGGCAACCAAAAATTAGCTACCGGTTCTCCTGAACCGGTGGGAACCGGCTGAATCCCACCACTGCTTAGGCTCAAAAACCTGCTGGGTGACTTTGGATCGATCACTCTCTCCCAGTGGTCGGTGGTTGTTGTTGTGGCTGGGGAATTCTGGGAGTTGAAGTCCACAAGTCATAAAAGAGCCAAGGTTGCCTACCCTGGTCTAGTTTAACGAAGAGAAGGACGAGGGGGGACATGATAGTAGCCTTTCAATATCTCAGGGGCCGCCCCAAAGAAGAGGCAGTCAAGCTGTTCTCCAAAGTGCCTGAAGACAGGTTAAGAAGCAATGGATGGAAACGAATCAAGGAATAGAATAGAATAGAATAGAATAGAATAGAATAGAATAGAATAGAATAGAATAGAATAGAATAGAATAGAATAGAATAGAATAGAAGCAACCTGGAACTAAGGAGAAACTTCCTGACAGTGAGAACAATTAACCAGGGGAACAACCTACCTCCAGAAGCTGTGAATGCTCCAACACTGGAAGTTTTTAAGAAGAGACTGGACAGGCAATTGTCTGAAATGGTATAGGGTTTCCTGCCTGAGCAGAGCAATCAAATTCTGTAGGCCAATGTTCGTCCATCACTTGCAGCTTCTTCTCTGTTGACAGAATGCCTATTTGTGGGGAAAAACTAATATTTCTACAACTCTCTCTCTCTCTCTCTCTCTCTCTCTCTCTCTCTCTCTCTCTCTCTCTCTCTCTCCCCCTCCCTCCCTCCCTCCCTCTCTCTCTCCCTTTCTCTCTGTATGTAAAAGACTGATATGGACATCCATCTTGTTAAATGGCGGGTACTTTGGCGCAGGAATAAAGACGCAAAGCTGAGTACAACGTAACTCATAGTTTATTTTGTGCAAAAACTGTACTGGGGAAAAGGCTGCAACTAGCCGCAATATATAGTCTAGCCCCTAGGTGGCAGCCAATAGGTTTGAATCAACCATTGCCGCCTGGAGATAGCCAATTGCAGCACAGGAGACTTGTAGTCTGGGTTGCTGGAGAGCCGTTAGCTGCTCCAGCAACCCACGTGGTATACTTTAAGAGCCCAGTACATAACACTAGATCAGACCATAATAACACCAATTAGTCTCAACAATTGTCAAGACTCATTATCCAAACACAGTAAAATAAAAGTGATAATAACAATAAAAGTAAAAAAAACCCAATGTACTGTAGGTTACAATGTTATTAAACAATGTCTCAATGAATAAACTTCAAAAATGGCACTTTTAGATAGTTACATCATAGCACTAGTTTCTGTAGTGTAGTGGCAACAGGAATTACAACAATATATAGCTCGTTATTTTACAACGTAATCTGCAAGATATGAAGGAGGCTTGTGTGCCCTAGAGGAACGTCTTGGAGTTCCCATCACTTTGTGGTCTACCAGCTTACCCAGTGGGCTGGGTAGACTTGTGTCCCTTTGTGCTCCTGAGTCAAGGGGATTCGATGCACTCTGGCTGGCCTCTCCAGGTTGGCCCACCCCAGAGTCAGACTGTTCGGCAGAGTAGGCACAGTGGTTGCTGAAGTTCAGTTGCCTTGCTCCTTCAGGGCACCCATGTTACATTCCAGGGCTCCCCAGTTCTCCCTCCGGTTCTGCCTCAGTTAAGAAGGAAAAGTCCTGATAGTCCATGTGAGGACTGGCTTGGCTGCAAGTTTGAGGACCTTGGGAGGGACTTATGATGCAGTCCTCACTTAGTGGCCATTCTGGAAACCGTTTCCTGAGCTGATCAATGTGTCATCTGACAACTCGCCCTCCCTCCAACCCCACTTTATAAGATAGGGGTCAGGATGCCTTGGTAATTTGACCAGGAACCCACAGATTCCCATGACCATAGTTCCTGGCCCAAACCCAATCGCCCATGTGCAGCCCCCTTGGGGTTTTTGGTCGAGAGGCTTCTGCTGCCACTCTGGATGCAACCTGTCCAGTTTAGTAATCAAACGCCTCCCCCAATGTAGTTCTGCAGGACTTTTGCCTGTAGTAGTGCGGGGCGTAGAATGCTGGCAGAGTAAAAAAATCTGCCAATCTGTGATGCCAGTCACTTGTGACAATGCGCTTGAGTGCTTCCTTTGTTGTCCTCACCATGCATTCAGCTTGACCATTAGAAGATGGATGAAAAGGCACAGACATTGCATGTCTGATGAGATTAGCTTTAAGGAAAGCCTGAAATTCAGCAGCAGTGAATTGGGCCCCATTGTCTGAAACTAAGACATCTGGCAACCCATGTGTGGCAAAGAGTTTTCTCAGCACCTGGATGGTCCTAGCAGTAGTCATGTTAGGAACTGGAATTACTTCCAGCCATTTGGAGTGGCTATCCACTACTATCAGGAAGAGCTGTCCCTGAAAGGGCCCAGCGTAGTCTATGTGAACCCTAGACCAGGGATTGTGCGTTTCCTCCCACCTGTGAACTGGAGCCTGTGACATTTCAGGCCTAGATTGCTGGCATGTATAACAACCATGGACTTGAGCCTCAATGGCTTTATGAAGGCCAGGCCACCAGAGGTAGCTTCTAGCTAAAGCTTTCATTCTGACAATGCCTGGATGGCCTTCATGTAATGACTGTAAAACCCTATCTCTTAGGGAAGTGGGAATTATGACACTGTTTCCCCATAAAATGCACCCTTTATGGGCAGATAACTCATTCCTCCTGACAAAATAGCTCTGAAATTCTGAGCCAGGACTTTTATCCAACCAACCCGTGTACCCATGACAACACTCTACTAAGTATTTTATCTGTGGCAGTTTCAGCAGCAATGTCCCCTGCATGGAGGGGAAATTCAATTATGTCCTGTATGGACAATATTCTAGCAGCTGGAGCTGGAGCTGGATCCATTAGTGGCAGTGGTAGTCTGCTGAGGCCATCAGCATGGCCCATTTCCTTGCCCGGTTTGTGAATTAACTTAAAATTCTATGCAGATAGGAAAAGAGACCATCTCAGCATTCTTGGAGATAGTATGTGGGGGGTTTGTTTGTCTGTTGTGAAAAGTCCCAACGGAGGTTTGTGGTCAGTGTATACCATGAAATCCCTGCCATATAAATAGTCATGGAATTTTTTTATTCCAGCAACGATGGCCAGGGCCTCTTTGTCAATCTGAGCATAGTTGCGCTCAGCAGAGGACAACATCCTTGAGTAGAATGCTATAGGAACCTGTGTTCCATTCTTTTCTAAGTGACTTAAAACTGCCCCCACCCCATAGGGAGATGCATCACATGCAAGACATACAGGTTTAGACTCTTTGTAGTGAGTTACAGTGGACTTTTCTGACAATAGTGCTTTTAAGTCCTGGAAACTTTTTTCATGTAAGTTAGTCCATTTCCATGGAGCTTTCTTATCTAGAAGCCTGTGGAGGGGCTCTGCTAATGCTGCCTTATGAGGTAGAAATGTGTGATAGACGTTTAGGAGGCCCAAGAATGCTTGTAGCTCTCCTTTTGATTTGGGCCTAGGAGCCATTTTAATGGACTTCACTTTAGAATCAGTGGGGTGAATGCCGTTAGCATCAATTCAGAAACCCAGGAATTCTGTTGAAGAAACCCCAATACTACACTTGTTCTTTTTTAATTTGAGGTCTGCTTCGCGAAGCCTCTGTAAGACAGCCCTGAGCCTACTGGCCAACACTTCTGGGGATTCCCCTGCAATAAGAACATCATCAAAATAAGGGCAGATGCCCTGAATACCCTTGAGTGTACGCTCCATGATTCCCTGAAAAATACCCGGTGCAACACTGACTCCAAACTGTAAGCGTTTAACTTTGAATGTCTCCCTGTGAGTCACAATCATTTGAGCCGCGGCTGTGGCCTCATCAACCGGCAATTGCTGATAGGCCTGTGCTAAATCAAGTTTAGCAAAAATAGTACCCACTTGCAAGAAGGCTAAAATATGATTGACCACTGGGACCGGGTAAGCATGTTGCTTGAGGGCTTTATTTAGAGTGCATTTATAGTCAGCACAAATGCGAATTTCCCCATTGGCTTTAAGTGGGGTGACTATAGGAGTTTCCCACTCCCCACCATCAACAGGCTGTAACATGTCCTGTTCTACGAGCTTATCGATTTCAGAATCAATTTTATGTTTTAAGGCAAAGGGGATCCTACGAGGCTTAACCCTGATTGGAACTACGTTGGGATCTAACTTAAATGAGATAGGCGGGCCTGTGTATGTGCCTAGGGTTGAATCAAAAACATCTGCATATTCCTCGCATACTGACATGAGGTCTGCAGTTTGTGTCCGGTTTATGCCAGTAATCTGAATACCTAAAGCATCAAACCAATCGAGTCCAATGAGACTCGTTCTCTGGCCCCCTACTACTATTACATCCAGGTGCCCCAAAAACCCTTTAAACTTTACCAACAAAGTGGCTTCTCCCATAACTTTAATGTGAGCATTTTGAAAATCCGTTAGGATTATATCTGAGGGTCTTAGTTTGACCCAATTGTTACTGCGCCTACACACAAAGTTAAAAGTGTCTTGAGAAATAATTGAAACTGCAGAGCCAGAGTCCAATTCCATCTTACATGGAACTTCTTGTAGCTCTACCATGAGCTTAAGTTTGGGTTTGAGGGGGCATCGAGCCCTGGTGCGGCATACGCTTCTACAGCTTCTGAAAAAACCACACTAACTGGACCCTAGGCCCCAGTACCTCTGCTAGTCAGTTCTTCCAACTGGTGTTTGGGTGGCCGGTCTCTCTGGTGGGTTCTGCAAACCACTGCGATGTGGCCTGTCCTTCCGCAAGCTCTGCACATGGCTGATCAAAATCTGCAGTTGGTGCGAAAATGGTTGCCGCCGCACCCCTTACATCTCAGTAAGAGAACTGCCTGGTAATTGTCCTCTCGTTGCTGGCTGTTTCGGTGTTGCGTGTTGGGCTGCTTTTGGAGTCGGTTGATTTCAGGTTCTTCCTCCTCAGAGAATTCTTCGGTGCGTTTGGCGTCCTCACGGTAGACCGTTTCTTCAAACTTTGTCGATTTGGCAGGCTGCACTGTTTGGCGCCCCCGGCAGCTTCGTCAGCCATCACCTCGTCTTGTGCTTCAGAAAACGTTAAATTTTGCCTAGCAAAGAGTCTCTGCTGAAGCGTTCTGTCCCATAGACTGCAGACGAGCCGGTCTTGTAGTCGTTCTTCTAAATTTGAAATTTGCAAAGGCGTGCGGCCTGCCTCAGGGCTGCTATGAACTCGGAAGCTGATTCACCCGGTTGCTGCACTCTTTGGTTGAACTTGAGTCGCCAAGCCATTTCAGACATCTTGGGCTGGAAGTGCCTGGTTAGCTTCTTTTTGAAGTCTGCATAGGAGACTGCTTCGATCGGTGTCGGCATGAAAAGGTTCTTGGCCAAATCAAAGGTTGCTGGGCCGCACATGCAGAGTAGTGTTGCGATCTTCAGTCCTTCTTCCACAGTCTGATTGGCCCTGAGGTAGTTTTCTACTTGTGATAGATATGATGGCCATTCCTCTGGGTGTTTCACGTCGAATTCTCTCAGTTTCCCGACTTTCGGCATTCTTTTGCTGGTTCCTGCATTCTTCCGGATCCTGCTTCCCAGCTCAGGGAATGAGTCCACTGAGCACGAGGTCACTAGCGTAGCTTGCTAGCCAACCTTGAGAGAGGGGGGGAAATGCCTTTTCCCTCTGGCATGCGCTGCCTTTCCCTCATAGACTTCAACTCTTAATCAGTGAAGCAGGATCCCACCCTCGTCGCCACTGTTAAATAGCGGGTTCTTTGGCGCAGGAATGAAGACGTGAAGCTGAGTACAAGGTAACTCATAGTTTATTTTGTGGAGAAACTGTACTGGGGAAAAGGCTGCAACTAGCCACAATATATAGTCTAGCCCCTAGGTGGCAGCCAATAGGTTTGAATCAACCATTGCCGCCTGGAGATAGCCAATTGCAGCACAGGAGACTTGTAGTCTGGGTTGCTGGAGAGCCGTTAGCTGCTCCAGCAACCCACGTGGTATACTTTAAGAGCCCAGTACATAACATATCTTATGAATCACAACTGAGTGAGTCACAACAAAAACAACCCCCCCCCTAAAAATAGTAGAATCAAAACATGAGGCCTCAACCTACATTCTCCAGTCCATTCAAGAGAACAGTTTCCAGGCTGCAGCCTCATTCAATCTTAGTATTTGGGGGGAAAGACAGCTCTTTACAGCTTTCCAGAAGATTTAAAGTGTAATTCCATGTCTCCTGAGAAGGGAGTCTAACTAGTTTAGTCTTACTAATTTGGAACATGTGTTTATTCATTATTATTATTATTGATCATTGCACAGTCAGCCAGATGTTCAGACTGTATTTGGCATTTTTGTCTACCTACTGAGTCCTTACCAAGAACCTGGGATAGGCAGATGTTGTTGTTGTTATGTCATTCTTTTCAGCTGTATTTGGTGTAGTGGTAAATATGCTGTCTGACCTTGGGCCAATCACCAGGAGACGGTGAGTTCTAGTCCTGTCTTAGACGTCAAGGCTGACTGGGTGATTTTGGATCAATCACTGGGAGACGGTGAGTTCTAGTCCTGTCTTACATATGTAGGCTGATTGGGTGACTTTGGGCCAGTCACTGGGAGATGGTGAGTTCTAGTCCTGTCTTACACATGAAGGCCGACTGGGTGACTATGGATCAATCACTGGGAGATGGTGGGTTCTAGTCCTGTTGTAGACATGAAGGCCGACCGGGTGACTTTGGGCCAATCACTGGGAGATGGTAAATTCTAGTATGACTGGGTGGCTTTGGGCCAGTCCCACTCTCACAGCCCAACCTGCCTCACAGAGAAAATAGGAAGAGGGAGGAACATTATGCATGTTCATTGGCTTGCGTTATCGATAAAGTAGTAAAGACAAGATAAAAAACAAAATGATCCCAGGAAAAGGAATGGAATTGGCCTAAAGCAGGGGTCTTCAAACTTTGCGCTTTAATGACTTGTGGACTTCAACTCCCAGAATTCCCCAGCCAGGAATCCTGGCTGAGGAATTCTGGGAGTTGAAGTCCATAAGTCATAAAAAGACCATGTTTGGTCTAATGGCTGGGAAACTATCATCTAAGGGAGTTTGAGATTCCTAATTTTGAATAGCTGCTGAGGCAGTGATCAATATACCTTGTTATTCTATCTGCCCCAGACCGTCATTCATTTTCTCCCCACCTCAGTTGAAGCCTTTTACCAACTTACATTAAAGAGAATAAACATCACAAGGAAGAGAGGCTCAGAAAACATCTCCAAGCTCCAGTCGACTTTCTGATTAAGGAAAGAGAGCCTAGATGGTTCAGGGCCCATTAATTCTTATTTTATATTGCCTGTCTCTACTACACACACTCAGAGATTCTCTTTAAAGTATCTGAAAATGATTTAGGTTGTGTTTATAGTGGAGAAACAGATAGATCGGGTGGAACAAAAGCCACTCATTAAAATCTCTGTGTATCCAACCACCCATTGCTCTCTGTTCAGAAATATCAGAGCCTTCTCTGATATTTCTGTACAGAGAGTAATGGGTAGTTGATGTTGAGACTCTAGAAAGAGTACAGAGAAGAGCAACAAAGATGATTAGGGGACTGGAGGCTTAAACATGTAAGGAACGGCTGCTGGAATTGGGTATGTCTAGTTTCATGAAGAGAAGGGTGAGGGGGGACATGATAGCAGTCTTCCAATATTTGAGCGGCTGCCACAAAGAAGAGGGAGTCAAGCTATTGTGTAGTGGGTCCGACGCAAGGAAGAGACACCAGCCGGTGTGTGAGTTCAGCTCTTTATTGGAAGGGGGTAGTGAACTGGGGACTGAGGGTTACCTGGCCTCCTTAAATACCCGGTCAGGTAAACGGACAGCCAATGGGGTTTGCCCTAGGTTTCCCGCCGAAACTGGGTTTCCCGCTGAAAACCGTTCTGGCCAACGCCCCCTGGTGGCTGTTGCTATGCAGGTGCCTGCATACATAACACCCCTCCCCCCTTAGAGAAGAACCACATAACAATAACAACTTGCAACAACTACAACTATGTACACTGAGTCAACACTAATAATAAAAAACAACGATGTCACTGCGTGGGGGTCACTTGCACACATAGTCCGACAGGTAGGCAGGTGTCCTATGCGGGCGGGTGGATCGTCTGGGTGTGGTTTGGCCTTGGGCTTGGACCGTGGGTTCTTCAGGCCTTTGTGCAGGGCTGCAAGGAGCCGGGATCAGGAAACCCTCCTCCTCTGGTCCCTGCTCTGTGACGTCCCCAGCTGGGTTGACCTCTCCTGGAGTGTGGTTCGCCTGTTGGGTGTGTATGATGTGCTCAGGGACATGTGTGATGCATTCAGGGACCCTTCCTCTGAGCTGATCGATGTGTCGCCTTATGCGTCTGTCCCCCTCCACCCCCACAATGTACGAGAGGGGTCCTGTTTTCTCAACCACTGTCCCTGGAACCCATGGATGTCCAGCCCCATAGTTCCTTGCCCAGACCAGGTCCCCCACGTTGAGAACCCTGTGTGTGGGTGATGATGGCAATGGTGATGATGGTGATGCTGGTGGTGATGGTGAAGATGGTGATGATGGTGATGATGGCCTTCCGGCCTCGGCTGCTACCCGGTCTGGGTGTAGACGGTCCAGCTTGGTGATGAGGCGCCGTCCCCATCGCAGTTCTGCTGGGCTCTTCCCGGTAGCCACGCATGGTGTTGTGTGTTGGGCGAGTAAGAATTTCGCCAGTCTGTGATGCCAGTCCCCGCTGATGATGCGCCGGAGTGCGTCTTTGGTCGTCCTTACCATCCGTTCGACCTGCCCGTTGGTTGATGGATGGAAGGGCATGGAGGTGGCGTGCCTAATCCAGTTCGCCTTCAAGAACGCCTGGAAATCAGTAGCGGTAAACTGAGGGCCGTTATCAGACACAATTATGTCGGGGAGGCCGTGTGTGGCAAAGAGAGCTCTGAGCACCTGGATTGTCCTCCCCAAGGTCATGTTGGGAACAGGGACTACCTCTAACCACTTGGAGTGACTGTCCACCACTACTAAAAATAGTTGGCCCTGGAATGGCCCCGCTTAGTCAATGTGGATGCGGGACCATGGTGTGTGTGTGGCCTCGCACCGGTGTACTGGTGCGTGTGGCATTTCTGGCCTTGACCCTATCCTCAATTTCCTTGTCCAACCCCAGCCACCAGAGGTAGCTCCTAGCCAGAGCCTTCATCCTGACCACCCCCGGGTGTCCTTCATGTAAGGAATCCAATACCCTGGGCCATAGTACGGTGGGAATGATGACCCTGCTACCCCAGAGGAGGCACCCCTTGTGTGTGGAGCTCTCGTCACATCTATTGAAATAGGCCTGGAACTCTGGCCCCGGGGATTTGCCCTGCCACCCTGTGCAAACCCATGAGTGCACCCTGCTCATGATGTTGTCTGTGGCTGTGTCGCTGGCAATGTCCTTGGCAAGAACTGGACACTCGGGTAGTTCCTGCAGGGCTAGGATCTGTGTAGCTGGTGCTGGGTCTGGATCCAGGGTGTCTAAAGGGAGCCTACTTAGACCGTCTGCGTGGCCCATCTCCTTCCCTGGCTTGTGCACCAGCTTGCAATTGTAGGCTGCAAGGAAGATGGACCACCAGAGCATTCTGGGGGACAGAATTTGGGGGGTCTGCCTGTCCGTTGTGAACAGGCCCAGGAGTGGTTTGTGGTCCGTGAAGACAGTGAACTCCCTGCCATATAAGTAATCGTGGAATTTCTTGATTCCTGCCACGATTGCCAGGGCTTCTTTGTCAATTTGGGTGTCGTTTCTTTCTGCTCCAGACAGCATCCTGGAATAGTAGGCCATGGGGATTTGTGCCACATTGGGCTCAAGGTGACTGAGGACTGCGCCCACACCGTAAGGGGATGCATCGCAAGCGATGCAAATGGGCTTGGACTCGATGAAATGGGTTACTGTGGACTTGTCCGACAGTAATGCTTTCAAGGCCCTGAAACTCTGGTCAAGGGTGGCCGTCCAGGCCCATGTTGCCTGCTTGTCTAGCAACCTGTGGAGCGGTTCAGCGATGGCTGCCTTGTGTGGGAGGAATGTATGATAGAAATTCAGCAGACCCAGGAATGCCTGAAGCTCTGCTTTGTTCTTGGGTGTGGGTGCTAATTTGATGGCCCTTACTTTGGATTCTGTGGGGTGGATTCCCCTGGCGTCTACTCTAAACCCCAAGAACTCTGTGGAAGGGACACCTATGCTGCATTTCTCCCTTTTGAGTTTGAGGCCAGCTGTGCGCAGCCTGGACAGCACCTCCCTGAGCCTACCTGCCAGTTCCTCTGCTGATGCTTCTGCGATCAGGATGTCATCAAAATAGGGGCAGACTCCTGGAATGCCCTTGAGTGTTTTTTCCATAACCTCCTGAAAAATGCCAGGAGCAACGCTGACTCCGAACTGCAGCCTGTTCACCCGGAATGCCCCCCTGTGTGTTACTATGGTTTGAATGTCAGCTGTTTCCCTAGTGACCGTGAGTTGCTGGTACGCCTGCGCAAGATCGAGCCTTGCAAAGATGGCGCCGCCTTGGAGGGAAGCGAGAACGTGGCTGACCGTGGGGACTGGGTAAGCGTGCGGGTTTAGGGCGTGGTTCACCGAACACTTATAGTCAGCACAGATCCTTATTTCCCCGTTGGATTTGAGGGGGGTTACAATAGGGGTTTCCCACTCCCCCCATCTACAGGGGAGACGTTCAAGTTAAGCTTGAACGATATGGGGGGCCCAGTGTACCTGCCCAACGACCCGTCAAAGACATCTATGAACTCCCGGCAGACGGCCTCGACGGAGTCCCCCTGGATCCGATGGATGCCGGAGACTGTGATTCCCAGGGCCTCAAACCAGTCCAGCCCGACCAGACTGGCTCTGCGGCCCTCTACCACTAAAACATCCAGGTGCCCTTCGCGACCCTTAAACCTTACCGAAATGGTAGCCTCCCCCTTCACCTTGACCGACGAATTCTGGAAATCAGTCAGGGTTAATTTTGTAGGCCGTAATTTAATCTGCTGCTTGCTCCGGCTAGTTATGTAATTAAGGGTCTCGTCTGAAATAATCGAGACCGCTGATCCGGAGTCAAGCTCCATGCTGCAAGGAACGCCTTGCAAGCGGATTGTTAATCTAATTTTGCATTTGAGCAGTCGGCAGCTACCCATGTGGTTAATGGCCAGCCGGCTCTCGACATAGCCAATTTGAGTTTTGGCCTTCCTCTGAGCTGATCGATGTGTCGCCTTATGTGTCTGTCCCCCTCCACCCCCACAATGTACGAGAGGGGTCCTGTTTTCTCAACCACTGTCCCCGGAACCCATGGATGTCCAGCCCCATAGTTCCATGCCCAGACCAGGTCCCCCACGTTGAGAACCCTGTGTGTGGGTGATGATGGCAATGGTGATGATGGTGATGCTGGTGGTGATGGTGAAGATGGTGATGATGGTGATGATGGCCTTCCATCCTCGGCTGCTACCCGGTCTGGGTGTAGACGGTCCAGCTTGGTGATGAGGCGCTGTCCCCATTGCAGTTCTGCTGCGCTCTTCCCGGTAGCCACGCATGGTGTTGTGTGTTGGGCGAGTAAGAATTTCGCCAGTCTGTGATGCCAGTCCCCGCTGATGATGCACCGGAGTGCGTCTTTGGTCGTCCTTACCATCCGTTCGGCCTGCCCATTGGTTGATGGATGGAAGGGCACGGAGGTGGCATGCCTAATCCAGTTCGCCTTCAAGAACGCCTGGAAATCAGTAGCGGTAAACTGAGGCCCGTTATCAGACACAATTATGTCGGGGAGGCAACCAAGCTCAGAGAGCACCCATAGTCGTTGTCCTCCTCCTCCTCCTCCTCCTCTCAGCAAACTTCATTCCCTTCTAGCACTGATGATGTTCCCTAGTTGGGTAATGAAACATCTGCAAGAAAACCACCAAGTTCAGCGAGCAACAAGGACACCCCCTACACACACACACACACACACACACACACACACACACAAAATTCAACCCTGAGCTACAAATATTCTCCTTTATTGATCGGCTAGCATAGAGAATGGCAAGAATTAACATTCATTGATCGACTTTGTACTGCAAACATCTCGGCTTTTACCATCCGTGCATGTGGACAGCGTGATACTTCTTAGAACGCAGCTATTTAATATTAATCCAACTGTTTTAACCCTGTGTTGGCAGGGCTTGAGATGAGTCATCGTGTCCAAAGAATTTTGAATAAGTTATATTTTGACCTGGCTACCAAAGCTGTTGTGGTTAAAGCTCCCTTAGACTCTCAGTTAAAAGACTCTCCTTTTTTTCAATTCAGCTATTGAATTTCATGTTTTATTTAATTGATATGCCGCATAAGGCGAATCTGGGCGGCTTACAAACAGTACAACAGTATTACAAAGCATAAATAAATACCGTACATAAATAACCCAGCTACAAAGATAAGCTTTTGAACCTGGTTGTATCTCTCTATCTCCCTTTGGAAAAGTCTCACAAAACATCCAAGAGGTCAGAGATAAGTTGTTTTCAAAGTCGAGTGTCTATTCATTTGGGGTTTGTGGTGTGTGGGTTTCCCCCCCACATATGCTGTTTGGATATAAATTGTTTTTCCTGGTTTCTTAAGCTCACGTTGTTGCCTGCAGTGAGAAAAAAAATGATTTTAGCGTTCTTTCAATGTGTCTCAAAAGGAGGTGATAAATTTACCAATGGGAGAATATGAAAAATGAAACAAGAAAAGATCTGCCTACTAAATACTGTAAGTACTAGGATCCGCTGGTATCCGTGAGCGATTAAAGGCAGCAATAACAGAATGACAGAGTTGGAAGGGACCTTGGAGGTCATCTAGTCCAACCCCCTGCTCAAGCAGGTGACCCTCTACCATTCCAGACAAGTGGCTGTTGATTCTCTGCTTTAAAAACTCCAGTGATGGGGCACCCACAACTTCTGGGGGCAAGTTGTTCCACTAATTAATTGTTTTCACTGTCAGTAAGTTTCTCCTTAGTTCTAGGTTGCTTCTCTCCTTGATTGGTTTCCATCAGTTGCTTCTTGTCCTGCCTTCAGGTGCTTTGGAGAATAGCTTGATTCTCTCTTCTTTGGGGCAGCCCCTGGGATATTGGAACACTGCTATCCTGCTTCTCTTCATTAAACTAGACATACCCAATTCCAGCAGCCGTTCCTTATATGTTTTAGCCTCCAGTCCCCTGATCATCTTTGTTGCTCTTCTCTGTACTCTTTCTAGAGTCTCGAACATCTTTTTTACATCGTGGTGACCAAACTGGATGCAGGATTCTAAGTGTGGCTTTACCAAGGCATTGTAAAGTGGTATTAGTACTTCATGTGATCTTGATTCTATCCCTCTGTTAATGCAGCCTAGCGCTATGTTGGCTTTCTGAACATTTTGTTACCAGGCTAGGTGACATCTTCAGTGGAGTTTATTTATTTATTTTTTATTTTAATCCCATTTATATCCCGCCCTTCTCCGAAGACTCAGGGCGGCTTACAATCTAAGCACAAATCAAATGTGCTTAGCAATTTGAGGGGGGGGATGTCAGTGTTCTTCTGTTTATAGGTGTGGGTCTGTCAAGTGAGGGTCTTGTGATGGCCAGGTATGAGTCATCAGGGAGCACCTGAATTGTGATCACATGACCCCGGGGACACCCCAATGGTTGTATCTGTGAGGACCCGTCGTAAGTCACTTTTTTCCACTGCCTTCTTAACTTGGAATGGTTACTAAATTAACAGGCATAAATTGAGGGCCATCTGTATCTTCCTTTCTAATAAGGGTGGAGGGTGGTTCTCCGAACTTGTGGGTTGGTTTCCAAACATTTCGTTACCAGGTTAGGTAGTATCTTGAGCGGAGTCTAGAGGATGTCAGTGTCCTTCTGTTCATAAGGGCTTCAGGGGTGTGTGGAGCGAGGGTCTTGTGATGGGTCAGGTGTGAGTCATCAGTGAGAGGCTTGTGACGGGGAGGTTACATCAGGTCAGGTCCTCCACAAGCCATCCCATCCACAGACACATCGATCTATAACCAGCCTATGAACCCCTCAGTGTCCAAATCAACCTCCCAGCCCACCAGAGATAGCAGCAGTCCTCAACCATCCCGCGCAATCCCCCACTTCCCACCAGCAATTCACCTCCCAAGGACCCTGGACCGATGTAACCTCCCCATCACAAGACCCATCACCAACCTCTCACTGATGACTCCCACCTGACCCATCACGAGACCCTCATTCGACACGTCCACACCTGAATCCCTGATAAACAGAAGGACACCGACACGGACAAACCCCTAAACTCTGCTGATGATGCTACCTAGCCTGCTGACGAAACGTTCGGAAACCAACTCACCAGCTTGGAGAACGACCCTCCACCCTCGTTAGATGTGAAGATACAGGTGGTCCTCAACGTATGACCGTGAATTTAGTAACCATTCCAAGTTACGAAGGCAGTGGAAAAAAGCGACTTACGATCGGTCCTCACACATACAAACCGTTGGGGTGTTCCCGGGGTCATGTGATCACAGTTCAGGTACTTGGCACACATACACACACACACACATGGCATTTATGACGGTTGCAACATGGTGGAGGCACTTGATGGCCCTTTGCGACCTTTCGCAAATGATTCAAAAAGTGTCACGCCTCGTAGCTACTACCTCTGTCGAAATTAGCCAGAGTGGATTAAAGAGCAGCGCAGCTTGCACTACTGTTCCATTTTAGCCCAATGAAAGCTGCTGAGTTAAAAAATAAATAAGCACAGGTAGTCCTCGACTTACAACAGTTCATTCAGTGTCCGTTGGAAGTTACAACGGCACTGAAAAAAGTGACCTAGGACCGTTTTTCGCACTTACGACCATTGCAGCATCCCCACGATCACGTGATCAGAATTCAGATGCTTGGCAACTGACTCATATTTATGAGCCTTAGTGGAACAGTGGGCTAATGCCTCCTTAAGTAACACCAGCTGCCTGCAATTACTGCAGGTTCGCGTCCCACCAGGCTCAAGGTTGACTCAGCCTTCCATCCTTCCGAGGTAGGTAAAATGAGGACCCAGATTGTTGGGAGCAATAAGCTGACTTTGTAATAATGCCGCTTGGGGTGTGTGTGAAAGCCCTAATAAGCAGGCATATACATAGAATGAAGGCTATTGCTAAGCACATTTGATTTGTGCTTAGATTGTAAGCCGCTCTGAGTCTTCGGAGAAGGGCGGGATATAAATGGGATTAAAATAAAATAAATAAATGACGGCTGCAGTGTCCCTGGCTCCTGTGATCCCCTTTTGCGACCTTCTGACAAGCAAAGTCAATGGGGGGGGGAAAGCCAGATTCCTTTAACAACCGCGTTACTAACGTAACATCCGCAGTGATTCCCTTAAAAATTGTGGCAAGAAAAAGTTGTAAAATAGGGCAAAACAGCTGTCTCGCTTAGCAACAGAAAGTTTGAGCTCAGTTGTGTGGCTGCAAGTTGAGGACCACCTGCATATCTCATCGTTTCCATCAATCAGTATTACTCAACCTTTAACAGCGTTAAGATGTGTGGATTTCAGCTCCCGGAATTCTGCAGAGGACAATCTTATGGTTATGTTTGGAATTTTTTGGTCCACATTTTTTTTCTCTCTCTATGATTTGTTTAGTACTGTTCTTGGCTCACTGGTCGTCGTAAGTCAAGGACTCTCTGTGTTTTAAAGATTTAATCAGTACTGCTTGTCTTTCTTTATGCATGCACTTGGAGGTTTCCAGCAGCACCATCCATTATATCGCCTTTCATCTACTTTTCAAGAGACAAAGTGGATGGCGGGAAAAAAGAAATATATCCTTAAATCCTACCTGACGTGGACTAGCAATAACAGTGAAAGTGTTCATTTGATGAGGGAAAGTGAAGAGATATTGTGTTCTCTCTCTCTCTCAATTATACCTCTTATCTATTGAATTTATATTCCACCAGATCAAACTTGACTCACGGTGGCTGCAGAATAACACTCAAGACGTCCACAGTGGACGATAAAATACAAACATCCTTAAATATCAAACAATAAAATGTCCCTTATGGCTATCATAAAACACCCTGGAAAGTAACACAGTGTTACAACAACCAACGTCCAGCCGTAAAAGGCACAAAGACACCCTATTAAAACAACTGAGCCAATAGTATTGACATTGCTACTATGGAACAATCCTTGTATCATAACTTTGATTCACAGTTTCACCAAATACCAGATAGACCAAGCCAAGATGGCGATCCAGTCTCAAAGGTCCTCCAGGAAGCCATCTTCTGGAAGGGCAGCATAGTCAGGGGTCTAAACTGGAGTCCGTTTCACATGTTAATAGTCCAGGGCTTTCCAACCAGTGGTACGGGTACCACCTGTGGTACATTGGCACCTGGCAGGTGGTACGTGACCATCCTAGAAAAGTGGTAGCTGGGGAGGGGAATGAGCTGAACCGGTGGCAGCACCGCACAAGCCTGAGCAAGAGACGGCTGGAGCTGCAGGACTGTCAGGGCTCAGTGGAAGCGCCAGGATTAGCACCAGGCTCCAGCTGGAGCTCGGCGCTGATCCTGGCGCTTCTGCTGAGCCCAGAAGAAGCGCCGATCAGCTGGAATGTTGCAGCATCTCCAGGCTCTTGTGATTTACATTCAGATGCTTTGGCAACTGAATCATATTTATGACGGTCACAGTGTCCCAGGCTCATGTGAAGTGACCAAAACCTGCTGCAACCACCCAGCAGATGAGGGGGGAGGGGAATAAAAACCAAACACCCCCCCACCCCACCCCCGCTGCCAATCCTCAACAGAAATGCTCACAACAATGAAAACCTCGGACAGGAGGAAGAGCGCCGCTGAGCGGGCAGGCAGGTGTCTTGCTCAGCTGTGGCTTGGGGGGGCACTTTTTTCAGTGACATTGTAACTTCGAGCAGTCACTATGCGAACTGTTGTAAGTTGAGGACTACCTGTACTTCATCCCTTTTTTCCTTTTTTTTTGGTCCTCAAGTTTTTGACACCTTGCTAGGCAACTGGTGGTACTTGGATGTCGCCATATCCTAAAAGTGGTACAATGGGTGAAAAGGTTGAAAAGCCCTGGACTAGATGACCTCCAAGGTCCCTTCCAATTCTGTTATTGTGTATTTGGTATAAGTATTGGAAGGCTGTTATCATCTCTTCCCTAAGCCTAGTTCCTGTTTGCCACATGATTTAGCCTTGGTTTTCTTGGAGAGTTGCAAAGCCAATGATTGATTGATTAGATTGGACCCTGAGAGGAATTCTGTGAGCTACCAAAAAAAGCTAACACAATCCTGGCTTGTATAAACAGAGGCATAGAATCAAGATCACGCGAAGTATTAGTACTGCTTTATAAAAACCTAGTAGGACCACACCTGGAATACTGAGATATTGGAACCCTGCTATCCTGTCCCCCCTCGTCCTTCTCTTCGTTAAACTAGACATACCCAATTCCAGCAACCTTTCCCTGTATGTTTTAGCCTCCAGTCCCCCAATCAAAGAAAAGAAAACACAATTTGTGCATTCCGTGAATGCACCCAGTCTCGTCTTTTGCATTATTAAGGAATCAGCAAATCAATCGGTCAATTGATTAACCAACCAGTTTTAGCTGCTCTTTCTCCTTTGCTAATGATTGGTGACTAACCAGATTATTGAGGGAGGGAGGGAGGGAAGGAGGGAAGGATGGTCAAGAGAGAAAGAATTCCGTTATGAACAGCATAAAGTTCAACATGAACACCTACTTTGAATTCTACTGGAATACCTGGAGGTCTTTTGCATTTTTTTCAGATGGATGGCATACTCCTCTGCAATTTCTTCTAGAACCAAAAAAAAAAAAAAAGAATTTCAGATGATTTTGCCACTGAAAAAAACGTGCCTAAGCCAGAGAAGTGCTTAATTTCCCTTGCTGCTTGTACACCTGAATTAAAAACATTTATAAATAACAGTGATTCGTGCCAGGGTTTAATCTTTAATCTCTCGAGATGGAGAGCAAAGTCTAAAGTCCAGCTGAAATGCCTACGGGATTTCCTCTTCGCTGACGATGCTGCCGTTACTGCTCACTCTGCCGAAGACCTTCAACAACTTATGGACTGTTTTCTCTTAAATTTAAGAGAGAACTTTTATAAAATGTTTTATAGGTGGCATCTAGATCCTAAAAAACTAGCAAGTATGTATCCGAACTGCCAGCCTAAATGTTGGAGGTGTGGTGGTGAAGATGCAACGTATTTTCATATATGGTGGACCTGTAAAAAGGTTAAAGCATTTTGGATTAAAATTTGGTGGAATATGCAGAAGATATTTAAGAAAAGGATAAAGTTTTGTCCGCAATTGTTTTTACTGGGCATTACTACTGACACTACTGTTGTGGACACTAAGTTGATGTTGAATTTAATTACGGCAGCAAGACTTTTAGTAGGGCAATATTGGAAGAAGGAAGAACTGCCGACCATAGAAGAATGGACTTTAAAAGTTTCCAACCTGGCGGAAATGGCGAAGATCTCAGCGTACTTGAAAGACCATTCGCAACAGAGATATATTGTGGAGTGGAAAAAATGGATTGATTACATCCAGAATAAATATGGGACTAAAAAGTTTCACTTAGCATTTGAATAAGTATTGATATGATATTTATATTGCTTGTAGTTATTTTATAAGAGTTAAAGTGCGACAGATTTAATAGCTTATTGTTGTTTGCATATGGTAGATTATGATTGTTTTTACTGTTATACCTTGTATTTAGCTCTGGGAAGTCGGGGAGGGGGGAGGGGGAGGGAGGGAGGTGTTGGGGAGGGTTGGGTAGAGGGGAAGGGGTTGGGAGGGGTTTTGTTTTGTTTTGTTAAAAATAAAATGTACTGTAAAACTTTTCAATAAAAAAAAACAACAACTTATGGACTGTTTTAGCAAGGCCTGCCAAGACTTTGGACTAACAATCAGCCTGAAAGAAACACAAGCCATAGGTCAGGACGTGGGTTCAACTCCCTGTATTACAATCTCTGCACAATCTCTGGAGGTCGTCCATGACTTTGTGTACCTCGGCTCAACCATCTCCAACACTGTCTCTTCAGATACTGAGCTGAATAAACGTATTGGTAAAGCAGCCACCACGTTTTCCAGACTTACAAAGAGAGTATGGCTGTCAGGACCCACCCCAAACCACGTCTTAGGAAGACAAAATTCTTGGAGTCAAATCTATTCCAAAAAGAATCTTTACTATGACATGCTTGGTTGTAGGAACGAGACAGGACTTAATATTATTCCACGAAGTAAACCCTTATAAAGAGTTCCTGGTTTAACCCCCCTTAACCCCATTTGGTCAGTCCCCCATCCTTTCTCTCGTATCATCCATCTCGTGGGAAAAAGGAACTTAGGACCCTTCATGTTTATTGCTCTCTTCTGTGACACAAGCCAGATGCTAGCCCCCCCTTTTGTTTCCCCAGTTCAAAAGGCTTCTCCTTTCCTTTGAAATGCCTATTGCCGGTTCAATACACATCTATTCTCTTCTCTTCGGGAAATGGCAGAATCCATGGAATAATGTTTGAAACATTCCATTTATGAATATGATATAAATGGATTCTGACAATGGCTTAATAAGAAGCTGACAGAACACACAAAGATCCAGGTCCATAGACCCTGCGTCTTGAGCACACTCTTGAACTGCAGTGAGTCTTGGACCCTTGACGCACGGCAGGAGAGAAAGCTGAACACCTTTTATGTGCGCTGTCTCCGACGTATTCTCGGCATCACCTGGCATGACAAAGTTCCAAATAGCGCAGTCCTGGAATGTGCTGGAATTTCGAACGTGTATACACTATTCAAACAGCGACGTCTACGCTGGCTTGGGCATGCCGTGAGAATGGCTGATGGTCGAAAGATTCCGAAAGATCTCCTGTATGGAGAACTAGTGC